>NC_030382.2:3113667-3155099 GCF_001625215.2 Daucus carota subsp. sativus | reverse complement strand
ATAAACAATAGTAACTTCTTTCCCGGTGGTGTCAAGCATGATAACAACTACTTTGTAAAACAAAGCTTTGTTTATAGCTTGTTGTAAACAACAGTTGGAGCAAGTACCATTGTGAGAGGTCCTTCAAGCAACCACTTCTTTTCATCATTTTATCCAATATGATAGTTGTTCAAAAAATGTTTGGGTTATCCATCATAGTTGTTTAGCTTTTGAGACAAGTCTTTGTTATATTTCCTAGTTGGGAATGTTGATGGAGCAATAAGTTTTAAGTATTTTACTGGTTATTAGACTGTTGTGAGCACAATGGTTGTTTTTTATTTCCAAACCCATTATCTGTTAATATGTAAACTTTTTGTATATAAATTTCACAATTGCTATAAACCACATGTGCTCAAGCAGTATATATTAACCACCTGTTAAACACATGTAAACCAACTTCTTAAACATATATATAAACCAACCACAATCCACAATCCAAACATCAAAACAGGAAAACCGACCTAGCAGTAATCCAGACAATCCGACCAAGCACTAATCCAGAAACTAAACAACCAACGTCTAGCCTAAGTTCATCAACCACAAACCAAACATCATCATCATGTCAAACTACAAGTATGATGAGCAAAATACCTAACATTCAACAACATTACAAGCTTAATTTATAACTAGTTCAAAAGAAATGGCCACGGTAGAACCTAACTTGCATGACGTTTCATAAAGTATTTGGCAAGATTAGTCCGGACCTCGTTAATATGATCTTCACTATAAACTATGTTCAACCTACGCCGCCAGTGAAAAATATAATAATTTTTGTAAGTCAATGGTTTTACCCGTGTATGATTAAATACAGAATCGGTGAGAAAATCCAAATTAAAGAAAGTAAAATTAAATAACTAGAAGTATGCATTAGTACTAAAATATTTTCCCCCATATAAAATTTAATGTCCCATTAAAGAAAATAAGATACACCAAATTAATATAGCATTGCAAAGTACGGTCGATCACAAAGGGACAATACTTAACACACAAACTACGGAAGTTATTTTTACTTGTCGACAAAATCTACCCATTCCCCATTTGCAATTCGACGTTTAAGTGGGTCCATATAGTAGACTGTTTCAGCGTTGGGATTGACAATTGTCAAGGTTCCTATATACGGAAACATGAATTTCAGTAAAAAGATCAACATTTAAATGGAAAGAAATATTATCAATTTGACAGCAATATTTCAACCATTGCATTTAGAATTTGGAAGTTATATTGTAGCTAGCAATTATATAAATACTCGCACATCATTATAAGGCATGATAAAGTATTGACCCTTCGTAGCATCCATGAATCGTGTAGCCGGTGCACGCTACCTCGTTGCATTAGCACATCCAATGGCACCAATTGTGCTTGGATCTACAAAGCTTATCATGCTCGTCATCTTGTTCTTTTTGACATGATCATTTAAGAAGCTATACATATAATTAAGCAGCAGTGAGCAAAGATTCTTATATTAATTCCACCACTATTCTATGAGAAAAAAAAATATTTGGTTAAATTTGAACTAATTGACCCTGCCATTTCCCCTACAGAGCAAATTTCATGTATATCTGATAAGTAAACAACTTGCTTCGTTGTAAAGCCACAGGCTTCTTTGCTTGACTCGAATAAAACTGTTCGGCCATCAGTCAAGACATCTTTTGCCCATGTCCACAAGCATTTCAATGCTGATGGAAAATTTTCACCCATCTGAACTACAAGCTGAGGTTCAACATCTGCATTTAAAAAGTTTTCTTTGTTTTCTTGCTCTGAACTTTCTTGGCTCTCTAAAAAAGTGGACATGAAAATAGTCAAATTATATATATATATATATATATATATTATATGTGTATATATATATAGATTTAATAGACACCTGCTAGATTAGTGAAGATGCTAAAAAATTTAAAATACCCTTCTAACTTTTGGAGTAGACACAAATTTGACAGTGTCATTGTCCTGGTGCACAGTCATAATCTCATCACCTACCGGGAATGGAATCTTTGCACTACGACCATCAATGACTTGATTATCTCCTCCAAGTCTGACTCCATGAATCGTCTGCTCATGTCCTTCAACAGCAGGGACTTCATCGATCTTTCCTGTCGCAATAATGTTGCTCAATGATCCAACAACCAATTTGGCTACATGACTTTGAGACGCATCCCCAGTCATTACCCCACCTTTATCTTTTTTTTCATACCCACCCTCATCATCCTCAAGAACTACCCTGTTATCTTGCTCAACATCCCCAACAAAATCAACAAATAAAGTATCATACACAAACTAATGACTCAAAATTCTTAAAACATAATCCAAACCTTGAAACCCTAAATGGTACATAATCCAAACATACATATCAACTAATACACACTCATACATACTCGTACAAACTCAGTGCATACAAACAAATATGAAACCCCACAAACTCGATCAGTGCATGCAAATAAATATGAAACCCCCAAATAATATATGAACTAAAAATTCAGAAATTGAAACCCAGATAATATGAAACTCACTGCATAATCCAGCATAATATAGCTTAATATAGCATGTATAAACCCAATTTGTGTAGAACTCAAAAAATCCCAAATTACAGGAGGGTTTCATAAACTTGATGAGGGTTTAGGGTTTCATACTTGTACTATGAAGAGGAGCTGAAATCTCAAGAACCAAGTTGAAAGCTGGAAGTATAGATAACTATTTTCGTAGTAGTTTGAACCTGAATATGTATTCCTTATCACATAGCAGTTTATTTTTTTGACATTTTTAAAGTTTATAATTAGTGTGTATGATGACATAGGACCGATTCCCACTCCGGAATTTTTTTTTTCATAATTCACCAATTTTCTACAAATTTTAGTTGGATTTTTTTAGGGGCCGAAGTTGATGAATTTTCTACCCATTTCGATTTTGGTGGCTAAGTTGATGTTTTGGTAATGTTATTGGTTGAAAAATAGAAAATATTTTATTGATTGATAAATGTACAAGCAACTCATGAAAGTAATGTTTTTATAATGTCGTGTTAGTATTGGTATGAAACGGTGATTTGATAAATATTTTAATTATGAAAAATAGGAAATTAATATTAAAAATATAATATTTTGGTATTTCTACAGACGAATCAAACATTTTTATATGAAACATTAAAATAGCGTATAGAGCTATTATAAAAATAAATCGATCAGTAATTAAACAAATCCAATTGCGTTGTCTTAATATCTAAAAAATGTTAAATTAGATAAATAATGTCAAACAAAATTATTTGTTAATGAATATTGCCCTCTATGTTGATATAATTATAAATATAAATTGTCATATAAAAAAATGGAAAACAAATTTGCTCTATTAATATCTATGAAATATGTTTTCTTGATTGGTTTTCTAAGAATAATATTTTTAAATATTCAAAAAAATGTAGAAAAGAATATTTGACAAATTGTCCATAACTAGAAAAGCTTTTAGGCTATTGAGATTAATACTTACTTATCTTTTTCAATCAATGATGATATTTTTGTTTTCATAATTTTATTCTAAACTAGCCCAGTCATATACCTTTCTCTTTAAAGCCCATTACTTTTCTAGTTAGAGCCCATTAGGAGGCCCATGTCCTTCACTTGCCCCTAACTTGTATATTAAATTAAGATTTACAATTACACACATCTATAGCTGAGGTTAGGGGGCGCCTCCTCAATTAGGTTAGGGCATCATTCAATCAGATTACTGCTAAATCATGTGTATATGAATCCATAAAACTGTATTGAGTGGTGAATGATTAGATGTTTCAAAGAGAGCAAAGAACATTGTTAATTCTTCCTTCAATAATGAAGAAAATTCTGGTCCTTCAAATAATGAAGAAAATTGTGGAGAAAGACCATGCTTGAGAGTTTTTATCATGGATGACAGAAGCATTTACTTCCTTCCTATTACTATATGGAACTCTAAATATTTGCTCAAGCAGCAGGTATATATATATATATAATCAATTCTCAACTATATGTTCTTTTTTATCAACACTTTTATGTTATTCAACCGCGATAATTATGTCTTGTGGCTTCTTGAACGATTAATATACGTTTCGTAGTTTCGTTATGGTTGTAGAAATCGAAAATTTCAACAAATAATCGATCGACCTATCATGATCTACTGTGATTAATGGAAGATCTTTAGAACACCGATGGCAGTAGATCGATTATCGTAATTTTAAAGTAGTAATGATAAATTATGTAAAAAATCTAGAAATAATATAAAGAAATTGTTGTTATGAAAATTATCAAAACTTTAAGACATTTAATATTATTGATTATTTCTGGATCATTATTACTGTTGTTTTAGTATGCAGGATTACTACTTATTGTTGCCCTAATTATAGCATTATTCTCTCTGAGCCTACACATGCTTCGACAAAGATTATTAATAAGGAAAAGAGATTTTTGCATAGAAACTTACTATGTGAGTTCTTACACTATTTCTCATATATACGATATATGTTCCATTGTCAGAGAGTTGGATGGAGCTTTTGCAAGTTGTCATCATTGGACTTGCACCAACCCGCCGTACCAAGATCGGTTATGTGTCTTCGATGTTCGCTTCACCCCTAAATATCATGTTGTACCACCCGTACGTGTTACTGCATTTCATTTGTTATTATGAATTAATTTATTGACTATTTTTAAATGTGGCACTACTAACGATTGTTGTGTCAAAGTTTTCATTCAAGAGATTCATTACCACTCTAGAGTGCTTCAATAATACAAACTAGTACGGCTGTTGAAGAGTCTGCCTCAGCCTTCTAAACTCCTGGATAGGTTGTTCGAATGAGAATTGGTTGCCAAAGAGGCTCAAGTAGCACAGGTTTGATGTCCATACAAGTTTTAGTACTAATGAAAAACCATTCTTTAATGAGCCTCTGTACAATAACACCTATACCGGTAGTGAGGGGAGAGAGAAGATCCACTATGTTCAATGAAGAAATCTTCATTTCATTCTTGAAAGCAATGATTCATTCCCTACAAAGCCCCCATGGATATGTTTTCCAATGCCTCTTCCAATATTATCTGTGATTAGTTATATGCTTCATATATGAATTAATTAACTACCTTTATATATGTAATGATCATTAGTTATTTTTTAAAACTCATCAAGTGTATTTATCATTTCTTATGAATTAATGCAGCATGTCAAAGATTTTGTATTTGGTCATTTTCATACTGCGTCGTTCTATGTTATTAGCTTGTAGAGCTTACATGGAGCGGGCTAACGTAGGTTGCATAGTAAAATAATGGACATTCCTTCTTGCAGCAAACAATCATGTATCGCCAACTGATCACCTGACATTCTAATAATATAAGATCTGGTCTCTTGAGGCTTGAACTTTATGAGCCGATAATAACAATTTGTAACCTTCATTATTTGCATGTGACACCAATACCTAACAAATTCCTAATTCTTTTTCTTTATTCCCGATATCTGGTAAATTTGGACTAAAATATTTTGTATTGTGTGTATTGCAGATTCATTTGGGCAATAAGAAAAACTTTGACTTTCTTGTCAGCAATGCACAAACTAATGAGGTTGGTTGGATTAAATACTTGGCTGTAATAATCTTTAGTTAAGATTTAACTGAAAGATATTATTTGAATAAAATTAAAGATGGTGTTAGGTACCTTATTAGTAGGTGATGAAGCAAGTGTTACATGGTCATTATAGTAGAGGTGAGAGTATAATTCACTTTTTACTCTTTATAATGAATCCACCTTATTCATGCTAGAAGAAATACCTTCTTTTCTCCTTGGAATAATTTATATTACCCCTCTTTTCATCACTACTGTTTTTCTTCTAGTACCTTTGCTTGTGAGCATCCAAAGACCTCTTTTGGAAGTTGCCTTAGGTTTGAGCTCTTCTCAACTTCATTTTATTGAAGCCCTTAACTAGCATAGCACTCATATCTTGAATTTTAGAGTCATCAATTTCACCATGAATATTTGACCCAACTTTTAAAGCTTTCCTCCAATAGGAATACACAATCTTTGACTTTAAAATTTTCTTTCAACATTAAAGGTATTAGATTTTGCCCTTCTACTGCTCTTGTTCTTTTTTTGTGAACCTCTAGATCTTGGTTCTCAACAATCTATAAACTTCAACTAATGACACGATGTCAAGATCCTTAGATTTAGGCCATCATACACGATTTTTTATCGCGTTCCTCAACTGTCAAAAACTTGGAATTCGAATCTTCACAATCATATTCTTTAACAACTAAATACAAGTTATTAAGTAAAGTAAGGAACATGTCATATATATCTCTAAGGCTTTCATAAGCTTTAGCCTCAAATAGTTCATATTTTCTAAATTAAGAGATCCCTTCTATTCTTCTTGATTAACTTTGTTCCTTGACATTGAATCTCGAGTGTATCCCATATTTCCTTTGTTTTTTAAAAGTAATTATCCAATTTGACATGATAGTGTCAAGACTATTGTGGAGTATATTTTCACCTTGGCATCGCTGCGAAATTCATTCTTTTCTTTTGGTGCCATCTCTCGTGTTGTTTTCCTGACATAGTGTTGAGGAACTATATCATTCTTTGGCACCTTCTTTGTGGAAATGAATAGACCATCATAGATCTTGTCAAGATAATCGAGATCGGATACTTCAAGATACGTCAGTATTTTTACCTCCATTTGGAGTACTAGACTTTGTTCAGAACTAGGATTTTAACTTTCATGCTTTTTTATCGACTATCCAAGTTCTAACTATACGAGCTCAAATAAGTTAATTGATTCAGAGTAAGAGGTTAAGAATACTGTTTGAGGAAAAACAGAAAGAATTATTCGAGCATCTGTCAAACAACGTCAGGTTTGCTATCCTATAGAAATTGAACTGGAAAAACAAGTAGATTGTGGAAATTAGAAAGCTGAACGTGGCACTTGAAAAAAATATGAAGATTCTTTTGGATGAGAACCTATCTTGGACAAAATATGCAATATCTTGTGAAATCAAGGATGCATCTCGTAGTCACAAATTGGAAGCTGCCATGGCTCAAGTATGCAGGCTACAGGGGCTTTTTCCACCAAATGGTGCTTTGGCAGCCCTCGCTAAAGAGCAAAATTTTGCTTCTTTTCTCGATACTAATCTCTATAAAAGAACATATACACAAGGAAAAGCTCAAGTAGTAGCAGGGCATGATGTTCAGGACACAGAGGTCGAGAAGGTGAAGCCTAGAGCTATTGAGACGGGGAAGGTAGTGGAGAGAATAAAAACTGAATGATGTGCGCTCAGTTGGAAATGAGCATTTTGGCCTAGGAATGCTAGCATCCGTGCTCTTGCATGGTTTGTGGGACTCGTGAATCCTGTGTTCATGGTTTGGTTCCCACAAACCATGCAAAAGCACAGATGCCAGCATGGTTAGGCCAAAACGCTCATTTTTAACTCACGGAAGATCATGCCTTTTTTGTTCTCCCGACTACCATCCCCGATCTTAGCAGCTCCAGTATTCACCTTTTCGGCCTCAGTTTCTTAATCATCTTGCACTGCTACTACCTATGCTTTTCCTTGTGTGTTTGTGTTCTTTTCAGAACATTAGTATCGATAAAAGAAGCAATATTTTACTCTTCAGCGGGGGCTACTAAAGAACCATTGGTGGCAAAAGCCCCTGCAGCCTGCTTACTTCAGCAAGGGTAGCTTCAATTTTGTGACTGAGAGATGCTGCCTTCATTTCGCAAGATATTGCATATTTTGTCCAAGCGAGGTTCTCATCCAAAAGATTCTTCACATTTTTTTCAAGTGTAACGTTCAGCTTTCTAATTTCCACAATCACCTTGTTTTTTCCATTCAATTTCTATAGGATAGGGTCCTCACACTGTCTACCAAATGGTGGACTGCTTCCTTCTTATTCTCACGTATAGGAGGCATCTACAATAGAAGAAACGAAGCGAATGAAGACAACAAGATTGGATAAGAAAATAGGACAAGCAGATATCAAATGAAATGCGCAGATGAAGTGAGCAGTTGAAATGAATTTAAACAGAATACCCATCCTAACTTCTACCCACTCTCACAGGTGAACCTAAATAGGTTTTCTACAGGAAACAACCTGAGCTCTAATGCCAACTTTGTAACACCCCCATCTTAAATTAAGACGAAGAGTTACCTACAGATCCAAAACCTGCAAACAGAGCACCAACTATATTCCAAACGATAATAAGCAAGTCTGATAATTTCTAAAATGATTTAAATCCTCCAAAATAATTAAATCCGAATAATCCGAACAAATAGAATCTCTAACAATAAAACGGAATAAATGCTAGAAGTCCATAAATCCTAATCAATGAAAAAGAATGGGCTGCTCTCCATTACACAGTCCCGAATCCCCCTAAGTACCTGCTAGAAGAATAATACGGCATGAGCCAAATGCCCAGTACGGATTGGAAGCATTTACAAAACAAGAAACAATTAAAAATATTTTGACGATAGTATAAAACAGTTATTTTAAAATATCCCGCTGAAGCAACGAGGGGTTAGGATATTTCATACCGAGATCAAATAGAATAGATACAAATACACACATCATAGGGTACCTAATGCCTGCAACAAACCAGATAACGGGTACGGCATATACAACGTCACTGTCAAATCACTGATCAAATCAAACTGAGGCACCCACGTATCCTCAACAAATAATCATAATGGCCAAAGCTCCTCCCAAGAGCTAACAGAAGGATACGCCATGACCAATCACACTATCACGGAAGTGTCATGTCAATGGTGCCGCAAAGACATGGCTGTAGTACCCCTACAGCTGGTTAACTCGATATACCCTATATCTATCAAAGGGTTTAAAACAAATAGTTTTCACAACTTTAAAATCACATGGTACAGATATTCCAAATAAACTAAACACATTATAATTTGTAAAATCTTTGGAAACCGCATAACAAATATTTCAATCTTTCAAAATTGATTTTTTTAAAAATATTTTTCGGAAATCAAAACAGTCAAATGAATAGCACAAAACAAACTTAGCGAATAAGACGGATTAAAATAGGACAGATCAAAATTAATTAATACCGAAAGGAGTAGCACTGAATAAAAGGAATAAAATACGTACCTCGAACATAGCTAATCGAACACTCACGAGACGCCGTAAATAATTATCTAAACTTCCGACTCCGAACCTAAATATAAGATTATAATATATTAAAACATGTAATTATTTATACTAAACAGCGGTCACAAATTTACTACCTAAAACATTACTCTGGCTGCTACACATCAGCCTGTACACACGCCTGTACTCAACGACATCCATAATCAAGCCTGACTTGTATAATTTGCTACTGAACCTATACATCAGTGTGTGAAAGTGACGCGGACACCATGCATATGCTAATTCTCCGATTCTGTTTGTTTTTAATTATTAATATAATTATCGTTAAGCACGCATATCAATGTGATGGTACTAACATATCATACTTTATCAATTTCACAACCAAAAGGAAGGAAACAGGTATACCTTCACTCTCGGAACCTCCTGTTCTCGCTTCTCCGTTCTCTCCCTTTTTCCTTTATTCTGCGGCTACGCTCTTGCTTTTAATTAGGGTTATTAATAACTAATATCTTTTTATGTAGTCCTAAGTGTCCTACAATTAATAGAACTCTAGTAATTAATATTATTCTTTATATTATCTAATTACTAGTTCTATTCTAAATCAAATCATTTTAAAACAATTATTATTATTAGCCTAAATTACTAATTCTCTCTCTAATCAAATTACTAAACTAACATTATTAATTCTATTCTAATTCAAATTTTAATAATAATAATAAATAAATGCGGATATTTCAATATCATTCTTTGGCACCGTCTTTGTGGATATGAATAGACCATCATAGATCTTGTCAAGATAATCGAGATCGGATACTTCAAGATACGTCAGTATTTTTACCTCCATTTAAAGTACTAGACTTTGTTCAAAACTAGGATTTCAACTTTCATGCTTGTTTATCGACTATCCAAGTTCTGACTATACGAGCTCAAATAAGGTATTTGATTCAGAGTAAGAGGTTGAGAATACTATTTGAGGAGAAACAGAAAGAAGCAGTCGAGCATCTGTCAGACAATGTCAGGCTCCCTATTCTATAGAAATCGAACCAGAAAAACAAGCAGATTGTGGAAATTATAAAGCTTAACGAGGCACTTGAGAAAAATGTGAAGATTTTTTTGGATGAGAACCTGTTTGGACAAAAAATGCAATATCTTGTGAAATCAAGGATGCATCTCGCAGTCACAAATTTGAAGCTACCATGCATGGTGGAAGTAAGCAGGCTGCAGGGGCTTTTGCCACCAAATGGTGCTTTGGCACCCCCCGCTGAAGAGCAAAATTTTCCTTCTTTTCTCGATACTAATTTCTATAAAAAGAACATAAACACACAAGGAAAAGCTCAGGTAGTAGCAATGCATTATGTTCAGGAAACTGAGACCGAGAAGGTGAAGACTAGAGCTATTGAGACGGGGTAAGGTAGTGGAGAGAATAAAAAGGGCATGATTTACGCTGAGTTGAAAATGAGCATTTTGGCCTAGGAACGCTGACATCGGTGCTTTTGCAGTGTTTATGGGACCGGTGAATCCTGTATTCATGGTTTGGTTCCCAGAAATGATGCAAAAACACACATGCCAGCATGGCTAGGCCAAAACGCTCACTTCCAACTCACCGCAGATCATGCCCTTTTCCTTCTCTCCACTGCCTTCTCCCGTCTCAGCAGCTCCAGTCTTAACCTTTTCGGCCTCAGTTTCCTGAACATCTTGCAGTGCTACTACCTATGCTTTTCCTTGTGTGTTTGTGTTCTTTTTAGAACATTAGTATCGACAAAAGAAGCCACATTTTGCTCTTCAGCGGGGACTAATTAAACACCATTTGGTGGCAAAAGCCCTTATAGCCTTCTTACTTATTTCTCTTGACATCACTATTTGAATCTACTTTCGATGTCAATTCGTTTTCAAAAGTAGATTTGGAATCAGTATTAGCACCATTTACAAATTTAATTATAGTCATCTTAGATTTAATGATCTTGATTAGTTTCTCATAAGAACTAGATCATTTTTAATTGTTTTTGTATCCTAGACCCTTTTTCTAATTCTTATAAGTAAGAATTTCTTGAACTTTCCTACTAGACACAGTCCATATTTTAATCTTTTCTTTCTCCCATTCAAACCCAAGTTAAAGGTCAACATATCTTTTTGTATTTGAGTTCATTGTACTTAGCTTTTTCACAATCCGTATTAACCTCTAACAAAAGCATTAGCTCAGCTTCTATATAATGATTCCTTTTCTTTTAATCACGTATCTAAGTTAAAAGTCTAGAGTTTGTAAGGGATCAATCCTAAAGCTAACATACAAAGACTTTAGGAAAGATTTAACAAAAATATATTATTTGCAACAAAATTAAAGATGGTGTTAGATTAAAGTCTATATAATCTGTTACACACCGTCACGTTCAATTGAACTGAAAAAGAAGGAGATTGTGGAAATTAGAAAGTTGAACAAGGCACTTCACAAAAATGTGAAGATCCTTTTGGTTGAGAATGTGTCTTGGACAAAATATGCAATATCTTCTTAAATAAAGGGTGCATCTCGCAGTCACAAATTAGAAGCTGCCATGGCTGAGGAAAGCATGCTTCCGCGGCTTTTGCCACCAATGATGCTTTGGTAGCCCCCGGTGAAGAGCAAAATGTTGCTTCTTTTGTCGATACTAATGTCTTTAAAAATAACACAAACACACAATGAAAAGCTCAGGTAGTAGCACTGCAAGATGTTCAGGATACTCAGGCCGAGAAGGTGAACACTAGAGCTATTGAGACGGGGGAGGGTAGTGGAGAGAATAAAAACTGAATGATGTGCGCTGAGTTGGAAATGAGCATTTTGGCCTAGGAATGCTAGCATTCGTGCTTTTGCATGGTTTGTGGGACCCGTGAATCCTGTATTCATGGTTTGGTTCCCATAAACCATGCAAAAGCACAGATGCCACCATGGTTAGGCCAAAACGCTCATTTCTAACTCACGGCAGATCATGCCCTTTTTGTTCTCCCGACTACCCTCCCCGGTCTCAGCAGCTCCCGTCTTCACCTTTTCGGCCTCAGTTTCTTAAACATCTTGCACTGCTACTACCTATGCTTTTCCTTGTGTGTTTGTGTTCTTTTCAGAATATTAGTATCGAGAAAAAGAAGCAACATTTTACTCTTCAGCGAGGGCTGCTAAAGCACCATTGGTGGTAAAAGGCCGTGCAGCCTGCTTACTTGAGCAAGGGCAGCTTCAAATTTGTGACTGAGAGATGCTTCCTTCATTTCACAAGATATTACATATTTTGTCCAAGCGAGGTTCTCATCCAAAAGATTCTTCATATTTTTCTCAAGTGTAACGTTCAGCTTTCTACTTTCCACAATCTCGTTGTTTTTTCCATTCAATTTCTTTAGGATAGGGTCCTGTCTACCCGATGGTGGACAAATTCCTTCTGTTTCTCCTCAAACAATATTCTCAACATCTTGCTTTGCCTGGATATTATGACAATATCCTTCTCTCTCTTCTTCCATCACTTCTCTGTTGTTTGATGAAGAATTTGTTCAATAAGGACTTGCATACTCTTTACATATTGGGTCACGATTTGTTTAGATTTGACGTATCTATTTTTATATAGATTTGTGTTGATGAAGAGATGGAGAAATTTTGTAGAATTTTTGAATGGTGTATGTTAACATTGGAATCTTCATCATCTTTAAATCTTATCTAGTACTTACAAAATGCAGTAGTCTTTACAAATTAAATTTTCCATATTGAACGTCCATGTCTCTATTATTATTTAGAACAAGAGTCTAATCGGGTCTTTATGCCTCTTTTATTGTGTTGGTAAATCTGCTTTGAAGCACATTTTTGACTAATGAAAATTCGCTAAAAGAATGTTCTAGTTCTAGGTTGATCTACATATATGACTTCAAAGAATCATGATTTCACATAGTCAAGTTGTGTAGATTTGATATAATATACACAGTATTTTGGCTATCATGTAAATCACTTTTAACACTAAGTATTTGTCTTGGTACTCTTTCATCCCTTACTAGGTTATTAAATATCTTTTTATGGTGATAGTAAAAGTAAATATGTTTTTTTTGAGAACTAGTAGGTAAATAGAATTATATTTTCTATGATGTTGAAATAAACTTCTTTTTAGAAAGAAACATGTTTATAGATTCTAAAGTTAAAATTAATATTATTAAGATGCCACTAATTAATTAAGGAAAAAAAAAAGACGATGCTAATCAAATCATAATTATTTACGACAATGAACTAAACTATATTTAAATTAAACCGTAATTTCTAAACTAAACTTGAATATAAGTAATTACTTTAAATTTATTGAATCCTATTTTTTCTCGTGTTAAAACCGATATCCCATTAAATCAGAATATATATTACAAGATTTTGAAAATTAGATTTTCCCTTCGATTATAAAATCTGAAAAAGATATACAGCATAGTTCACCTCCATTATTATACTAACACACCCCTAACTTTTCAAGAAAATTTTTAATAAAATAATAATGGTGATAGAATTAACATATACACAACTGATTGTACCATGAATCAAGACCATCTAATTGCAATGATACCTCTTATAAAAAAAATCGTATAATTTCCTTTTTCATTTATTAACTAAAACTTGTAGTTATCTAAAAAAAAATTATATTTATATTTCATTGAAAACATAAAAAGTATATTCATTAGATTATTTACAAAGATGTGTGGTAGAACAAGATATACTATATAATGCTATCTATATATCTTCCAAATTCTCGTTATCATTTTATAATGCACACTCTCTTTTTTTGTTAACCTAGTAATTGCATGTTTGTTTTCATTATTTTATTCTAGCTAGTAAATTTGAGGCGGTAAACAGTCATATCTACTGCCGTAGTTGTACAAAATAACTCAGGGGACAGACCATTACTCATAAGAAAGCCCCTGTCAATTATTAGAGGAAAGTTCAGGCCAATCAGTTACCCCGAACTTATATTTTAGATATAGTTAAAAACACTTTTAGACTGGTCAGGTAGGTTAACTGGTGGGGATTCTCCCCTAGATTAAGGCCTCGCCACAGCAATCCATATCCATAATATTTATGTGTTTATTTATCTATTTGAGTTTATTAAGTACTGAATCGATAGATTGAGGTTTAAAATTCGTTATGTTATATGGCTGGGAGCCCGAAAACATGTATTAATGTTGTGTTTTAAATTCTAGTTTTCTCAATAGTGATTGTTTATAGTTATCACTACAAGGAAAAGAGGTTCCCACAACTATTTGTTACCGATATTTCTGAAATTTCCCGTTGATTATCAAACCGCCCTCTCATTTATATCAAACAAGTCCGGTTTAACCATTGTTAGAACAATATAGCACAATAGTTTCGTGTTACTTGTTAAACTTACTTATGAACAACATTGTCTTATAAAGGACAATTGTTAAAAGAAATATAATACAACCATTTTTAGGTGACAAATATCGGGGTATACTTGTCAAGTAAGGCATTCTAATTTTTTTATATTTTTCTGTTAAACAACATTACATCGGGGAATACATGTCAAGTAATATTCATGTGTTTATTTATTTCTTTGAGTTTATTAAGTACTGAATCGATAGATTGAGGTTTAAAATTCGTTATGTTATATGGCTGGGAGCCCAAAAACAGGTATTAATGTTGTGTTTTAAATCCTAGTTTTCTCATTAGTGATTGTTTATAATTATCACTACAAGGAAAACAGGTTCCCACAACTATTTGTCACCCATGTCTCTGAAATTTCCGGTTGACTATCGGACCGCCCTCTCATTTATATCAAAAAAGTCTGGTTTAACTATTGTTAGAACAATATAGCACAATAGTTTCCTGTTATTTGTTAAACTTACTTATGAACAACATTGTCTTATAAAGGACAATTGTTAAAAGACATATAATAGAACCGTTTTAGGTGACAAACAATGGGGTATACATGTCAAGTAAAGCATTCTATTTTTTTTTATATTTTTCTGTTAAACAACGTTACATCGACTTCCCTGTGGTCGGAAAGCATGGAAACAACACGTCTGAAAAAGATGCCTTGTAATAGCTTTTTGTAGACGACAGTTTAAGGCAAGAACATTTATGCAAGAGGTTTTGAAACAATAGTTTTCTAACTTACACACAACATTTTATTAGTGTCAACCAAAGCTGTCTATTTTCTTTTATATTTCTGTAAACAATAGTAATTTCTTTCCCCGTGGTGTCAAAGCATGACAACAACTACTTTGTAAAACAAAGCTTTGTTATAGCTTGTTGTGAACAACAGTTGGAGCAAGTACCATTGTGAGAGGTCCTTCAAGCAACCACTTCTTTTCATCATTTTATCCATCTGAGAGTTGTTCAAAAAAATGTTTGGGTTATCCATCATAGTTGTTTAGCTTTTGAGACAAGTCTTTGTTATATTTCCTAGTTTTTGGAATGTTGATGGAGCAATAAGTTTTAAGTATTTTACGGGTTATTAGATTGTTGTGGGCACAATGGTTGTTTTTTATTTCCAAACCCATTATCTGTTAATATGTAAACTTTTTGTATGTAAATTTCACAATTGCTATAAACCACATGTGCTCAAGCATCAAAACATGTAAACCAACTTCTTAAACATATATATAAACCAACCACAATCCATAATCCAAACATCAAAACAGGAAAACCGACCTAGCAGTAATCGAGACAATCCGACCAAGCACTAATCCAGAAACTAAACAACCAACGTCTAGCCTAAGTTCATCAACCACAAACCAAACATCATCATCATCAAACTACAAGTATGATGAGCAAAATACCTAACATTCAACATTACAAGCTTAATTTATAACTAGTTCAAAAGAAATGGCCACGGTAGAACCTAACTTGCATGACGTTTCATAAAGTATTTGGCAAGATTAGTCCGGACCTCATTAATATGATCTTCACTATAAACTATGTTCAACCTACGCCGCCAGTTAAAAATATAATAATTTTTGTAAGTCAATGGTTTTACCCGTGTATGATTAAATACAGAATCGGTGAGAAAATCCAAATTAAAGAAAGTAAAATTAAATAACTAGAAGTATGCATTAGTACTACCATATTTTCCCATATACAATTTAATGTCACATTAAAGAAAATAAGATACACCAAATTAATATAGCATTGCAAAGTACGGTCGATCACAAAGGGACAATACTTAACACACAAACTACGGAAGTTATTTTTACTTGTCGACAATATCTACCCATTCCCCATTTGCAATTCGACGTTTAAGTGGGTCCATATAGTAGACTGTTTCAGCGTTGGGATTGACAATTGTCAAGGTTCCTATATACGGAAACATGAATTTCAGTAAAAAGATCAACATTTAAATGGAAAGAAATATTATCAGATTTGACAGCAATATTTCAACCATTGCATTTAGAATTTGGAAGTTATATATTGTAGCTAGCAATTATATAAATACTCGCACATCATTATAAGGCATGATAAAGTATTGACCCTTCGTAGCATCCATGAATCGTGTAGCCGGTGCACGCTACCTCGTTGCATTAGCACATCCAATGGCACCAATTGTGCTTGGATCTACAAAGCTTATCATGCTCGTCATCTTGTTCTTTTTGACATGATCATTTAAGAAGCTATACATATAATTAAGCAGCAGTGAGCAAAGATTCTTATATTAATTCCACCACTATTCTATGAGAAAAAAAAATATTTGGTTAAATTTGAACTAATTGACCCTGCCATTTCCCCTACAGAGCAAATTTCATGTATATCTGATAAGTAAACAACTTGCTTCGTTGTAAAGCCACAGGCTTCTTTGCTTGACTCGAATAAAACTGTTCGGCCATCAGTCAAGACATCTTTTGCCCATGTCCACAAGCATTTCAATGCTGATGGAAAATTTTCACCCATCTCAACTACAAGCTGAGGTTCAACATCTGCATTTAAAAAGTTTTCTTTGTTTTCTTGCTCTGAACTTTCTTGGCTCTCTAAAAAAGTGGACATGAAAATAGTCAAATTATATATATATATATATATATTATATGTGTATATATATATAGATTTAATAGACACCTGCTAGATTAGTGAAGATGCTAAAAAATTTAAAATACCCTTCTAACTTTTGGAGTAGACACAAATTTGACAGTGTCATTGTCCTGGTGCACAGTCATAATCTCATCACCTACCGGGAATGGAATCTTTGCACTACGACCATCAATGACTTGATTATCTCCTCCAAGTCTGACTCCATGAATCGTCTGCTCATGTCCTTCAACAGCAGGGACTTCATCGATCTTTCCTGTCGCAATAATGTTGCTCAATGATCCAACAACCAATTTGGCTACATGACTTTGAGACGCATCCCCAGTCATTACCCCACCTTTATCTTTTTTTTCATACCCACCCTCATCATCCTCAAGAACTACCCTGTTATCTTGCTCAACATCCCCAACAAAATCAACAAATAAAGTATCATACACAAACTAATGACTCAAAATTCTTAAAACATAATCCAAACCTTGAAACCCTAAATGGTACATAATCCAAACATACATATCAACTAATACACACTCATACATACTCGTACAAACTCAGTGCATACAAACAAATATGAAACCCACAAACTCGATCAGTGCATGCAAATAAATATGAAACCCCCAAATAATATATGAACTAAAAATTCAGAAATTGAAACCCAGATAATATGAAACTCACTGCATAATCCAGCATAATATAGCTTAATATAGCATGTATAAACCCAAATTTGTGTAGAACTCAAAAAATCCCAAATTACAGGAGGGTTTCATAAACTTGATGAGGGTTTAGGGTTTCATACTTGTACTATGAAGAGGAGCTGAAATCTCAAGAACCAAGTTGAAAGCTGGAAGTATAGATAACTATTTTCGTAGTAGTTTGAACCTGAATATGTATTCCTTATCACATAGCAGTTTATTTTTTTGACATTTTTAAAGTTTATAATTAGTGTGTATGATGACATAGGACCGATTCCCACTCCGGAATTTTTTTTTTCATAATTCACCAATTTTCTACAAATTTTAGTTGGATTTTTTTAGGGGCCGAAGTTGATGAATTTTCTACCCATTTCGATTTTGGTGGCTAAGTTGATGTTTTGGTAATGTTATTGGTTGAAAAATAGAAAATATTTTATTGATTGATAAATGTACAAGCAACTCATGAAAGTAATGTTTTTATAATGTCGTGTTAGTATTGGTATGAAACGGTGATTTGATAAATATTTTAATTATGAAAAAATAGGAAATTAATATTAAAAATATAATATTTTGGTATTTCTACAGACGAATCAAACATTTTTATATGAAACATTAAAATAGCGTATAGAGCTATTATAAAAATAAATCGATCAGTAATTAAACAAATCCAATTGCGTTGTCTTAATATCTAAAAAATGTTAAATTAGATAAATAATGTCAAACAAAATTATTTGTTAATGAATATTGCCCTCTATGTTGATATAATTATAAATATAAATTGTCATATAAAAAAATGGAAAACAAATTTGCTCTATTAATATCTATGAAATATGTTTTCTTGATTGGTTTTCTAAGAATAATATTTTTAAATATTCAAAAAAATGTAGAAAAGAATATTTGACAAATTGTCCATAACTAGAAAAGCTTTTAGGCTATTGAGATTAATACTTACTTATCTTTTTCAATCAATGATGATATTTTTGTTTTCATAATTTTATTCTAAACTAGCCCAGTCATATACCTTTCTCTTTAAAGCCCATTACTTTTCTAGTTAGAGCCCATTAGGAGGCCCATGTCCTTCACTTGCCCCTAACTTGTATATTAAATTAAGATTTACAATTACACACATCTATAGCTGAGGTTAGGGGGCGCCTCCTCAATTAGGTTAGGGCATCATTCAATCAGATTACTGCTAAATCATGTGTATATGAATCCATAAAACTGTATTGAGTGGTGAATGATTAGATGTTTCAAAGAGAGCAAAGAACATTGTTAATTCTTCCTTCAAATAATGAAGAAAATTCTGGTCCTTCAAATAATGAAGAAAATTGTGGAGAAAGACCATGCTTGAGAGTTTTTATCATGGATGACAAGAAGCATTTACTTCCTTCCTATTACTATATGGAACTCTAAATATTTGCTCAAGCATCAGGTATATATATATATATATCAATTCTCAACTATATGTTCTTTTTTATCAACACTTTTATGTTATTCAACCGCGATAATTATGTCTTGTGGCTTCTTGAACGATTAATATACGTTTCGTAGTTTCGGTTATGGTTGTAGAAATCGAAAATTTCAACAAATAATCGATCGACCTATCATGATCTACTGTGATTAATGGAAGATCTTTAGAACACCGATGGCAGTAGATCGATTATCGTAATTTTAAAGTAGTAATGATAAATTATGTAAAAAATCTAGAAATAATTATAAAGAAATTGTTGTTATGAAAATTATCAAAACTTTAAGACATTTAATATTATTGATTATTTCTGGGATCATTATTACTGTTGTTTTAGTATGCAGGATTACTACTTATTGTTGCCCTAATTTATAGCATTATTCTCTCTGTAGCCTACACATGCTTCGACAAAGATTATTAATAAGGAAAAGAGATTTTTGCATAGAAACTTACTATGTGAGTTCTTACACTATTTCTCAATATATACGATATATGTTCCATTGTCAGAGAGTTGGATGGAGCTTTTGCAAGTTGTCATCATTGGACTTGCACCAACCCGCCGTACCAAGATCGGTTATGTGTCTTCGATGTTCGCTTCACCCCTAAATATCATGTTGTACCACCCGTACGTGTTACTGCATTTCATTTGTTATTATGAATTTAATTTATTGACTATTTTTAAATGTGGCACTACTAACGATTGTTGTGTCAAAGTTTTTCATTCAAGAGATTCATTACCACTCTAGAGTGCTTCAAATAATACAAACTAGTACGGCTGTTGAAGAGTCTGCCTCAGCCTTCTAAACTCCTGGATAGGTTGTTCGAATGAGAATTGGTTGCCAAAGAGGCTCAAGTAGCACAGGTTTTGATGTCCATACAAGTTTTAGTACTAAATGAAAAACCATTCTTTAATGAGCCTCTGTACAATAACACCTATACCGGTAGTGAGGGGAGAGAGAAGATCCACTATGTTCAATGAAGAAATCTTCATTTCATTCTTGAAAGCAATGATTCATTCCCTACAAAGCCCCCATGGATATGTTTTCCAATGCCTCTTCCAATATTATCTGTGATTAGTTATATGCTTCATATATGAATTAATTAACTACCTTTATATATGTAATGATCATTAGTTATTTTTTAAAACTCATCAAGTGTATTTATCATTTTCTTATGAATTAATGCAGCATGTCAAAGATTTTGTATTTGGTCATTTTCATACTGCGTCGTTCTATGTTATTAGCTTGTAGAGCTTACATGGAGCGGGCTAACGTAGGTTGCATAGTAAAATAATGGACATTCCTTCTTGCAGCAAACAATCATGTATCGCCAACTGATCACCTGACATTCTAATAATATAAGATCTGGTCTCTTGAGGCTTGAACTTTATGAGCCGATAATAACAATTTGTAACCTTCATTATTTGCATGTGACACCAATACCTAACAAATTCCTAATTCTTTTTCTTTATTCCCGATATCTGGTAAATTTGGACTAAAATATTTTGTATTGTGTGTATTGCAGATTCATTTGGGCAATAAGAAAAACTTTGACTTTCTTGTCAGCAATGCACAAACTAATGAGGTTGGTTGGATTAAATACTTGGCTGTAATAATCTTTAGTTAAGATTTAACTGAAAGATATTATTTGCATAAAATTAAAGATGGTGTTAGGTACCTTATTAGTAGGTGATGAAGCAAGTGTTACATGGTCATTATAGTAGAGGTGAGAGTATAATTCACTTTTTACTCTTTATAATGAATCCACCTTATTCATGCTAGAAGAAATACCTTCTTTTCTCCTTGGAATAATTTATATTACCCCTCTTTTCATCACTACTGTTTTTCTTCTAGTACCTTTGCTTGTGAGCATCCAAAGACCTCTTTTGGAAGTTGCCTTAGGTTTGAGCTCTTCTTAACTTCATTTTATTGAAGCCCTTAACTAGCATAGCACTCATATCTTGAATTTTAGAGTCATCAATTTCACCATGAATATTTGACCCAACTTTTAAAGCTTTCCTCCAATAGGAATTCACAATCTTTGACTTTAAAATTTTCTTTCAACATTAAAGGTATTAGATTTTGCCCTTCTACTGCTCTTGTTCTTTTTTTGTGAACCTCTAGATCTTGGTTCTCAACAATCTATAAACTTCAACTAATGACACGATATCAAGATCCTTAGATTTAGGCCATCATACACGATTTTTTATCGCGTTCCTCAACTGTCAAAAACTTGGAATTCGAATCTTCACAATCATATTCTTTAACAACTAAATACAAGTTATTAAGTAAAGTAAGGAACATGTCATATATATCTCTAAGGCTTTCATAAGCTTTAGCCTCAAATAGTTCATATTTTCTAAATTAAGAGATCCCTTCTATTCTTCTTGATTAACTTTGTTCCTTGACATTGAATCTCGAGTGTATCCCATATTTCCTTTGTTTTTTAAAAGTAATTATCCAATTTGACATGATAGTGTCAAGACTATTGTGGAGTATATTTTTCACCTTGGCATCGCTGCGAAATTCATTCTTTTCTTTTGGTGCCATCTCTCGTGTTGTTTTCCTGACATAGTGTTGAGGAACTATATCATTCTTTGGCACCTTCTTTGTGGAAATGAATAGACCATCATAGATCTTGTCAAGATAATCGAGATCGGATACTTCAAGATACGTCAGTATTTTTACCTCCATTTGGAGTACTAGACTTTGTTCAGAACTAGGATTTTAACTTTCATGCTTTTTTATCGACTATCCAAGTTCTAACTATACGAGCTCAAATAAGTTAATTGATTCAGAGTAAGAGGTTAAGAATACTGTTTGAGGAAAAACAGAAAGAATTATTCGAGCATCTGTCAAACAACGTCAGGTTTGCTATCCTATAGAAATTGAACTGGAAAAACAAGTAGATTGTGGAAATTAGAAAGCTGAACGTGGCACTTGAAAAAAATATGAAGATTCTTTTGGATGAGAACCTATCTTGGACAAAATATGCAATATCTTGTGAAATCAAGGATGCATCTCGTAGTCACAAATTGGAAGCTGCCATGGCTCAAGTATGCAGGCTACAGGGGCTTTTGCCACCAAATGGTGCTTTGGCAGCCCTCGCTAAAGAGCAAAATTTTGCTTCTTTTCTCGATACTAATCTCTATAAAAAGAACATATACACAAGGAAAAGCTCAAGTAGTAGCAGGGCATGATGTTCAGGAAACAGAGGTCGAGAAGGTGAAGACTAGAGCTATTGAGACGGGGAAGGTAGTGGAGAGAATAAAAACTGAATGATGTGCGCTCAGTTGGAAATGAGCATTTTGGCCTAGGAATGCTAGCATCCGTGCTCTTGCATGGTTTGTGGGACTCGTGAATCCTGTGTTCATGGTTTGGTTCCCACAAACCATGCAAAAGCACAGATGCCAGCATGGTTAGGCCAAAACGCTCATTTTTAACTCACGGAAGATCATGCCTTTTTTGTTCTCCCGACTACCATCCCCGATCTTAGCAGCTCCAGTATTCACCTTTTCGGCCTCAGTTTCTTAATCATCTTGCACTGCTACTACCTATGCTTTTCCTTGTGTGTTTGTGTTCTTTTCAGAACATTAGTATCGATAAAAGAAGCAATATTTTACTCTTCAGCGGGGGCTACTAAAGAACCATTGGTGGCAAAAGCCCCTGCAGCCTGCTTACTTCAGCAAGGGCAGCTTCAATTTTGTGACTGAGAGATGCTGCCTTCATTTCGCAAGATATTGCATATTTTGTCCAAGCGAGGTTCTCATCCAAAAGATTCTTCACATTTTTTTCAAGTGTAACGTTCAGCTTTCTAATTTCCACAATCACCTTGTTTTTTCCATTCAATTTCTATAGGATAGGGTCCTCACACTGTCTACCAAATGGTGGACTGCTTCCTTCTTATTCTCACGTATAGGAGGCATCTACAATAGAAGAAACGAAGCGAATGAAGACAACAAGATTGGATAAGAAAATAGGACAAGCAGATATCAAATGAAATGCGCAGATGAAGTGAGCAGTTGAAATGAATTTAAACAGAATACCCATCCTAACTTCTACCCACTCTCACAGGTGAACCTAAATAGGTTTTCTACAGGAAACAACCTGAGCTCTAATGCCAACTTTGTAACACCCCCATCTTAAATTAATACGAAGAGTTACCTACAGATCCAAAACCTGCAAACAGAGCACCAACTATATTCCAAACGATAATAAGCAAGTCTGATAATTTCTAAAATGATTTAAATCCTCCAAAATAATTAAATCCGAATAATCCGAACAAATAGAATCTCTAACAATAAAACGGAATAAATGCTAGAAGTCCATAAATCCTAATCAATGAAAAAGAATGGGCTGCTCTCCATTACACAGTCCCGAATCCCCCTAAGTACCTTCTAGAAGAATAATACGGCATGAGCCAAATGCCCAGTACGGATTGGAAGCATTTACAAAACAAGAAACAATTAAAAATATTTTGACGATAGTATAAAACAGTTATTTTAAAATATCCCGCTGAAGCAACGAGGGGTTAGGATATTTCATACCGAGATCAAATAGAATAGATACAAATACACACATCATAGGGTACCTAATGCCTGCAACAAACCAGATAACGGGTACGGCATATACAACGTCACTGTCAAATCACTGATCAAATCAAACTGAGGCACCCACGTATCCTCAACAAATAATCATAATGGCCAAAGCTCCTCCCAAGAGCTAACAGAAGGATACGCCATGACCAATCACACTATCACGGAAGTGTCATGTCAATGGTGCCGCAAAGACATGGCTGTAGTACCCCTACAGCTGGTTAACTCGATATACCCTATATCTATCAAAGGGTTTAAAACAAATAGTTTTCACAACTTTAAAATCACATGGTACAGATATTCCAAATAAACTAAACACATTATAATTTGTAAAATCTTTGGAAACCGCATAACAAATATTTCAATCTTTCAAAATTGATTTTTTTAAAAATATTTTTCGGAAATCAAAACAGTCAAATGAATAGCACAAAACAAACTTAGCGAATAAGACGGATTAAAATAGGACAGATCAAAATTAATTAATACCGAAAGGAGTAGCACTGAATAAAAGGAATAAAATACGTACCTCGAACATAGCTAATCGAACACTCACGAGACGCCGTAAATAATTATCTAAACTTCCGACTCCGAACCTAAATATAAGATTATAATATATTAAAACATGTAATTATTTATACTAAACAGCGGTCACAAATTTACTACCTAAAACATTACTCTGGCTGCTACACATCAGCCTGTACACACGCCTGTACACACGCCTGTACTCAACGACATCCATAATCAAGCCTGACTTGTATAATTTGCTACTGAACCTATACATCAGTGTGTGAAAGTGACGCGGACACCATGCATATGCTAATTCTCCGATTCTGTTTGTTTTTAATTATTAATATAATTATCGTTAAGCACGCATATCAATGTGATGGTACTAACATATCATACTTTATCAATTTCACAACCAAAAGGAAGGAAACAGGTATACCTTCACTCTCGGAACCTCCTGTTCTCGCTTCTCCGTTCTCTCCCTTTTTCCTTTATTCTGCGGCTACGCTCTTGCTTTTAATTAGGGTTATTAATAACTAATATCTTTTTATGTAGTCCTAAGTGTCCTACAATTAATAGAACTCTAGTAATTAATATTATTCTTTATATTATCTAATTACTAGTTCTATTCTAAATCAAATCATTTTAAAACAATTATTATTATTAGCCTAAATTACTAATTCTCTCTCTAATCAAATTACTAAACTAACATTATTAATTCTATTCTAATTCAAATTTTAATAATAATAATAAATAAATGCGGATATTTCAATATCATTCTTTGGCACCGTCTTTGTGGATATGAATAGACCATCATAGATCTTGTCAAGATAATCGAGATCGGATACTTCAAGATACGTCAGTATTTTTACCTCCATTTAAAGTACTAGACTTTGTTCAAAACTAGGATTTCAACTTTCATGCTTGTTTATCGACTATCCAAGTTCTGACTATACGAGCTCAAATAAGGTATTTGATTCAGAGTAAGAGGTTGAGAATACTATTTGAGGAGAAACAGAAAGAAGCAGTCGAGCATCTGTCAGACAATGTCAGGCTCCCTATTCTATAGAAATCGAACCAGAAAAACAAGCAGATTGTGGAAATTATAAAGCTTAACGAGGCACTTGAGAAAAATGTGAAGATTTTTTTGGATGAGAACCTGTCTTGGACAAAAAATGCAATATCTTGTGAAATCAAGGATGCATCTCGCAGTCACAAATTTGAAGCTACCATGCATGGTGGAAGTAAGCAGGCTGCAGGGGCTTTTGCCACCAAATGGTGCTTTGGCACCCCCCGCTGAAGAGCAAAATTTTCCTTCTTTTCTCGATACTAATTTCTATAAAAAGAACATAAACACACAAGGAAAAGCTCAGGTAGTAGCAATGCATTATGTTCAGGAAACTGAGACCGAGAAGGTGAAGACTAGAGCTATTGAGACGGGGTAAGGTAGTGGAGAGAATAAAAAGGGCATGATTTACGCTGAGTTGAAAATGAGCATTTTGGCCTAGGAACGCTGACATCGGTGCTTTTGCAGTGTTTATGGGACCGGTGAATCCTGTATTCATGGTTTGATTCCCAGAAATGATGCAAAAACACACATGCCAGCATGGCTAGGCCAAAACGCTCACTTCCAACTCACCGCAGATCATGCCCTTTTCCTTCTCTCCACTGCCTTCTCCCGTCTCAGCAGCTCCAGTCTTAACCTTTTCGGCCTCAGTTTCCTGAACATCTTGCAGTGCTACTACCTATGCTTTTCCTTGTGTGTTTGTGTTCTTTTTAGAACATTAGTATCGACAAAAGAAGCCACATTTTGCTCTTCAGCGGGGACTAATTAAACACCATTTGGTGGCAAAAGCCCTTATAGCCTTCTTACTTATTTCTCTTGACATCACTATTTGAATCTACTTTCGATGTCAATTCGTTTTCAAAAGTAGATTTGGAATCAGTATTAGCACCATTTACAAATTTAATTATAGTCATCTTAGATTTAATGATCTTGATTAGTTTCTCATAAGAACTAGATCATTTTTAATTGTTTTTGTATCCTAGACCCTTTTTCTAATTCTTATAAGTAAGAATTTCTTGAACTTTCCTACTAGACACAGTCCATATTTTAATCTTTTCTTTCTCCCATTCAAACCCAAGTTAAAGGTCAACATATCTTTTTGTATTTGAGTTCATTGTACTTAGCTTTTTCACAATCCGTATTAACCTCTAACAAAAGCATTAGCTCAGCTTCTATATAATGATTCCTTTTCTTTTAATCACGTATCTAAGTTAAAAGTCTAGAGTTTGTAAGGGATCAATCCTAAAGCTAACATACAAAGACTTTAGGAAAGATTTAACAAAAATATATTATTTGCAACAAAATTAAAGATGGTGTTAGATTAAAGTCTATATAATCTGTTACACACCGTCACGTTCAATTGAACTGAAAAAGAAGGAGATTGTGGAAATTAGAAAGTTGAACAAGGCACTTCACAAAAATGTGAAGATCCTTTTGGTTGAGAATGTGTCTTGGACAAAATATGCAATATCTTCTTAAATAAAGGGTGCATCTCGCAGTCACAAATTAGAAGCTGCCGTGGCTGAGGAAAGCATGCTTCCGCGGCTTTTGCCACCAATGATGCTTTGGTAGCCCCCGGTGAAGAGCAAAATGTTGCTTCTTTTGTCGATACTAATGTCTTTAAAAATAACACAAACACACAATGAAAAGCTCAGGTAGTAGCACTGCAAGATGTTCAGGATACTCAGGCCGAGAAGGTGAACACTAGAGCTATTGAGATGGGGGAGGGTAGTGGAGAGAATAAAAACTGAATGATGTGCGCTGAGTTGGAAATGAGCATTTTGGCCTAGGAATGCTAGCATTCGTGCTTTTGCATGGTTTGTGGGACCCGTGAATCCTGTATTCATGGTTTGGTTCCCATAAACCATGCAAAAGCACAGATGCCACCATGGTTAGGCCAAAAAGCTCATTTCTAACTCACGGCAGATCATGCCCTTTTTGTTCTCCCGACTACCCTCCCCGGTCTCAGCAGCTCCCGTCTTCACCTTTTCGGCCTCAGTTTCTTAAACATCTTGCACTGCTACTACCTATGCTTTTCCTTGTGTGTTTGTGTTCTTTTCAGAATATTAGTATCGAGAAAAAGAAGCAACATTTTACTCTTCAGCGAGGGCTGCTAAAGCACCATTGGTGGTAAAAGGCCGTGCAGCCTGCTTACTTGAGCAAGGGCAGCTTCAAATTTGTGACTGAGAGATGCTTCCTTCATTTCACAAGATATTACATATTTTGTCCAAGCGAGGTTCTCATCCAAAAGATTCTTCATATTTTTCTCAAGTGTAACGTTCAGCTTTCTACTTTCCACAATCTCGTTGTTTTTTCCATTCAATTTCTTTAGGATAGGGTCCTGTCTACCCGATGGTGGACAAATTCCTTCTGTTTCTCCTCAAACAATATTCTCAACATCTTGCTTTGCATGGATATTATGACAATATCCTTCTCTCTCTTCTTCCATCACTTCTCTGTTGTTTGATGAAGAATTTGTTCAATAAGGACTTGCATACTCTTTACATATTGGGTCACGATTTGTTTAGATTTGACGTATCTATTTTTATATAGATTTGTGTTGATGAAGAGATGGAGAAATTTTGTAGAATTTTTGAATGGTGTATGTTAACATTGGAATCTTCATCATCTTTAAATCTTATCTAGTACTTACAAAATGCAGTAGTCTTTACAAATTAAATTTTCCATATTGAACGTCCATGTCTCTATTATTATTTAGAACAAGAGTCTAATCGGGTCTTTATGCCTCTTTTATTGTGTTGGTAAATCTGCTTTGAAGCACATTTTTGACTAATGAAAATTCGCTAAAAGAATGTTCTAGTTCTAGGTTGATCTACATATATGACTTCAAAGAATCATGATTTCACATAGTCAAGTTGTGTAGATTTGATATAATATACACAGTATTTTGGCTATCATGTAAATCACTTTTAACACTAAGTATTTGTCTTGGTACTCTTTCATCCCTTACTAGGTTATTAAATATCTTTTTATGGTGATAGTAAAAGTAAATATGTTTTTTTTGAGAACTAGTAGGTGAATAGAATTATATTTTCTATGATGTTGAAATAAACTTCTTTTTAGAAAGAAACATGTTTATAGATTCTAAAGTTAAAATTAATATTATTAAGATGCCACTAATTAATTAAGGAAAAAAAAAAGACGATGCTAATCAAATCATAATTATTTACGACAATGAATTAAACTATATTTAAATTAAACCGTAATTTCTAAACTAAACTTGAATATAAGTAATTACTTTAAATTTATTGAATCCTATTTTTTCTCGTGTTAAAACCGATATCCAATTAAATCAGAATATATATTACAAGATTTTGAAAATTAGATTTTCCCTTCGATTATAAAATCTGAAAAAGATATACAGCATAGTTCACCTCCATTATTATACTAACACACCCCTTACTTTTCAAGAAAATTTTTAATAAAATAATAATGGTGATAGAATTAACATATACACAACTGATTGTACCATGAATCAAGACCATCTAATTGCAATGATACCTCTTATAAAAAAAATCGTATAATTTCCTTTTTCATTTATTAACTAAAACTTGTAGTTATCTAAAAAAAAATTATATTTATATTTCATTGAAAACATAAAAAGTATATTCATTAGATTATTTACAAAGATGTGTGGTAGAACAAGATATACTATATAATGCTATCTATATATCTTCCAAATTCTCGTTATCATTTTATAATGCACACTCTCTTTTTTTGTTAACCTAGTAATTGCATGTTTGTTTTCATTATTTTATTCTAGCTAGTAAATTTGAGGCGGTAAACAGTCATATCTACTGCCGTAGTTGTACAAAATAACTCAGGGGACAGACCATTACTCATAAGAAAGCCCCTGTCAATTATTAGAGGAAAGTTCAGGCCAATCAGTTACCCCGAACTTATATTTTAGATATAGTTAAAAACACTTTTAGACTGGTCAGGTAGGTTAACTGGTGGGGATTCTCCCCTAGATTAAGGCCTCGCCACAGCAATCCATATCCATAATATTTATGTGTTTATTTATCTATTTGAGTTTATTAAGTACTGAATCGATAGATTGAGGTTTAAAATTCGTTATGTTATATGGCTGGGAGCCCGAAAACATGTATTAATGTTGTGTTTTAAATTCTAGTTTTCTCAATAGTGATTGTTTATAGTTATCACTACAAGGAAAAGAGGTTCCCACAACTATTTGTTACCGATATTTCTGAAATTTCCCGTTGATTATCAAACCGCCCTCTCATTTATATCAAACAAGTCCGGTTTAACCATTGTTAGAACAATATAGCACAATAGTTTCGTGTTACTTGTTAAACTTACTTATGAACAACATTGTCTTATAAAGGACAATTGTTAAAAGAAATATAATACAACCATTTTTAGGTGACAAATATCGGGGTATACTTGTCAAGTAAGGCATTCTAATTTTTTTATATTTTTCTGTTAAACAACATTACATCGGGGAATACATGTCAAGTAATATTCATGTGTTTATTTATTTCTTTGAGTTTATTAAGTACTGAATCGATAGATTGAGGTTTAAAATTCGTTATGTTATATGGCTGGGAGCCCAAAAACAGGTATTAATGTTGTGTTTTAAATCCTAGTTTTCTCATTAGTGATTGTTTATAATTATCACTACAAGGAAAACAGGTTCCCACAACTATTTGTCACCCATGTCTCTGAAATTTCCGGTTGACTATCGGACCGCCCTCTCATTTATATCAAAAAAGTCTGGTTTAACTATTGTTAGAACAATATAGCACAATAGTTTCCTGTTATTTGTTAAACTTACTTATGAACAACATTGTCTTATAAAGGACAATTGTTAAAAGACATATAATAGAACCGTTTTAGGTGACAAACAATGGGGTATACATGTCAAGTAAAGCATTCTATTTTTTTTTATATTTTTCTGTTAAACAACGTTACATCGACTTCCCTGTGGTCGGAAAGCATGGAAACAACACGTCTGAAAAAGATGCCTTGTAGTAGCTTTTTGTAGACGACAGTTTAAGGCAAGAACATTTATGCAAGAGGTTTTGAAACAATAGTTTTCTAACTTACACACAACATTTTATTAGTGTCAACCAAAGGTGTCTATTTTCTTTTATATTTCTGTAAACAATAGTAATTTCTTTCCCCGTGGTGTCAAAGCATGACAACAACTACTTTGTAAAACAAAGCTTTGTTATAGCTTGTTGTGAACAACAGTTGGAGCAAGTACCATTGTGAGAGGTCCTTCAAGCAACCACTTCTTTTCATCATTTTATCCATCTGAGAGTTGTTCAAAAAAATGTTTGGGTTATCCATCATAGTTGTTTAGCTTTTGAGACAAGTCTTTGTTATATTTCCTAGTTTTTGGAATGTTGATGGAGCAATAAGTTTTAAGTATTTTACGGGTTATTAGATTGTTGTGGGCACAATGGTTGTTTTTTATTTCCAAACCCATTATCTGTTAATATGTAAACTTTTTGTATGTAAATTTCACAATTGCTATAAACCACATGTGCTCAAGCATCAAAACATGTAAACCAACTTCTTAAACATATATATAAACCAACCACAATCCATAATCCAAACATCAAAACAGGAAAACCGACCTAGCAGTAATCGAGACAATCCGACCAAGCACTAATCCAGAAACTAAACAACCAACGTCTAGCCTAAGTTCATCAACCACAAACCAAACATCATCATCATCAAACTACAAGTATGATGAGCAAAATACCTAACATTCAACATTACAAGCTTAATTTATAACTAGTTCAAAAGAAATGGCCACGGTAGAACCTAACTTGCATGACGTTTCATAAAGTATTTGGCAAGATTAGTCCGGACCTCATTAATATGATCTTCACTATAAACTATGTTCAACCTACGCCGCCAGTTAAAAATATAATAATTTTTGTAAGTCAATGGTTTTACCCGTGTATGATTAAATACAGAATCGGTGAGAAAATCCAAATTAAAGAAAGTAAAATTAAATAACTAGAAGTATGCATTAGTACTACCATATTTTCCCATATACAATTTAATGTCACTGTAAAGAAAATAAGATACACCAAATTAATATAGCATTGCAAAGTACGGTCGATCACAAAGGGACAATACTTAACACACAAACTACGGAAGTTATTTTTACTTGTCGACAATATCTACCCATTCCCCATTTGCAATTCAACGTTTAAGTGGGTCCATATAGTAGACTGTTTCAGCGTTGGGATTGACAATTGTCAAGGTTCCTATATACGGAAACATGAATTTCAGTAAAAAGATCAACATTTAAATGGAAAGAAATATTATCAGATTTGACAGCAATATTTCAACCATTGCATTTAGAATTTGGAAGTTATATATTGTAGCTAGCAATTATATAAATACTCGCACATCATTATAAGGCATGATAAAGTATTGACCCTTCGTAGCATCCATGAATCGTGTAGCCGGTGCACGCTACCTCGTTGCATTAGCACATCCAATGGCACCAATTGTGCTTGGATCTACAAAGCTTATCATGCTCGTCATCTTGTTCTTTTTGAAATGATCATTTAAGAAGCTATACATATAATTAAGCAGCAGTGAGCAAAGATTCTTATATTAATTCCACCACTATTCTATGAGAAAAAGAAATATTTGGTTAAATTTGAACTAATTGACCCTGCCATTTCCCCTACAGGGCAAATTTCATGTATATTTTATAAGTAAACAACTTGCTTCGTTGGAAAGCCACAGGCTTCTTTGCTTGACTCGAATGAAACTGTTTGGCCATCAGTCAAGACATCTTTTGCCCATGTCCACAAGCGTTTCAATGCTGACGGAAAATTTTCACCCATCTGAACTACAAGCTGAAGTTCAACATCTGCATTTAAAAAGTTTTCTTTGTTTTCTTGCCCTGAACTTTCTTGGCTATCTAAAAAAGAGGACATGAAAATAGTCAAATTAAATAAATAAATAAATATACATATATATATATATATATATATATATATATATATATATATATATAATAGACACCTGTTAGATTAGTGAAGATGCTAAAAAAATTAAAAATACCCTTCTAACTTTTGGAGGAGACAGAAATTTGACAGTGTCATTGTCCTGGTGCACAGTCATAATCTCATCACCTACCGGGAATGGAATCTTTGCACTACCACCATCAATGACCTGAGTGATTGACACTCTTGTATTCTCTCCTCCAAGTCTGACTCCATAAATCGTCTGCTCATGTCCTTCAACAGCAGGGACTTCATCGATCTTTCCTATCGCAATAATGTTGCTCAATAATCCAACAACCAATTTGGCTACATGACTCTAAGACGCATCACCAGTCATTACCCCACCTTTATCTTTTTTTTCATACCCACCCTCATCATCCTCAAGAACTACCCTGTTATCTTGCTCAACATCCTCCCCAAAATCAACAAATAAAGTATCATACACAAACTAATGACTCAAAATTCATAAAACATAATCCAAACCTTGAAACCCTAAATGGTACATAATCCAAACATACATATCAACTAATACACACTCATACATACTCGTACAAACTCAGTGCATATAAACAAATATGAAACCCACAAACTCGATCAGTGCATCCAAATAAATATGAAACCCCCAAATAATATATGAACTAAAAATCCAGAAATTGAAACCCAGATAATATGAAACTCAGTGCATAATCCAGCATAATATAGCTTAATATAGCATGTATAAACCCAAATTTGTGTAAAACTCAAAAAATCCCAAATTACAGGAGGGTTTCATAAACTTGATGAGGGTTTAGAGTTTCATACTTGTACTGTGAAGAGGAGTGAAATCTCAAGAACCAAGTTGAAAGCTGGAAGTGTAGATAACTATTTTCGTAGTAGTTGAACCTGAATATGTATTCCTTATCACATATCAGTTTATTTTTTTGACATTTTTAAAGTTTATAATTAGTGTGTATGATGACATAGGACCGATTCCCACTCCAGAATATTTTTTTTCATAATTTACCAATTTTCTACAAATTTTGGTTGGATTTTTTTAGGTGCCGAAGTTGATGAATTTTCTACCCATTTCGATTTTTTTAGGTGGCTAAGTTGATGTTTTGGTAATGTTATTGGTTGAAAAATAGAAAACAATTTATTGATTGATAAATGTACAAGCAATTCATGAAAGTAATGTTTTTATAATATCATGGTAGTATTGGTATGAAACGGTGATTTGATAAATGTTTTAATTATGAAAAATTAGGAAATCAATATTAAAAATATAATATTTTGGTATTTCTACAGAAGAATCAAACATTTTTATATGAAACAGTAAAATGGCGTATAGATCTATTATAAAAATAAATCGATCAGTAATTAAACAAATCCAACTGTGTTGTCTTAATATCTAAAAAATGTTAAATTAGATAAATAATGTCAAACAAAATTATTTGTTAATGAATATTGCCCTCTATGTTGATATAATTATAAATATAAATTGTCATATAAAAAAATAGAAAACAAATTTGCTCTATTAATTTCTATGAAATATGTTTTCTTGATTGGTTTTCTAAGAATAATATTTTTAAATATTCAAAACATTCTAGAAAAGAATATTTGACAAATTGTCCATAACTCAAAAAACTTTTAGGCTGTTGAGATTAATACTTACTTATCTTTTTTAATCAATGATGATATTTTTGTTTTCATAATTTTATTCTAAACTAGCCCAGTTATATACCTTTCTCTTTAAAGCCCATTACTTTTCTAGTTAGAGCCCATTAGGAGGCCCATGTCCTTCACTTGCACCTAACTTGTATATTAAATTAGGATTTACAATTACACACATCTATAGCTGAGGTCAGGGGGCGCCTCCTCAATTAGGTTAGGGCATCAATCAATCAGGTTACTGCTAAACCATGTGTATATGAATCCATACAAATTGAGTGGAGAATGATTAGATGTTTCAAAGAGAACAAAGAACATTGTTAATTCTTCCTTCAAATAATGAAGAAAATTATGGTCCTTCAAATAATGAAGAAAATTGTGGAGAAAGACCATGCTTGAGAGTTTTTATCAAGGATGACAAGAAGCATTTACTTCCTTTCTATTACTATATGGCACTCTAAATATTTGCTCAAGCATCAGGTATATATATATATATCAATTCTGAACTATATGTTCTTTTTTATCAACACTTTTATGTTATTCAACCGCGATAATTATGTCTCGTGGCTTCTTGAACGATTAATATACGTCTCGTAGTTTCGGTTATGGTTGCAGAAATCGAAAATTTCAACAAATAATCGATTGACCTATCAGGATTTACTGTGATTTATGGGAGAATTTTTTATAAATAGGAGTGGTAAAATATTTTTTTTAATGATTAATGGAAGATCTTTAGAACACCGATGGCCGTAGATCGATTATCGTAATTTTAAAGTAGTAATGATAAATTATGTAAAAAATCTAGAAATAATTATAAATAAATTGTTGTTATGAAAATTATCAAAACTTTAAGACATTTAATATTATTGATTATTTCTCGGATCATTATTACTGTTGTTTTAGTATGCAGGATTACTAATTATTGTTGCCCTAATTTATAGCATTATTCTCCCTGTAGCCTACACATGCTTCCACAAAGATTATTAATAAGGAAAGGAGATTTTTGCATAGAAACTTACTATGTGAGTTCTTACACTATTTCTCAATATATACAATATATGTTCCATTGTCCGAGAGTTGGATGGAGCTTTTTCAAGTTGTCATGGTTGGACTTGCACCAACCCGCCGTACCACGATGGGTTATGTGTCTTTGATGTTCGCTTCACCCCAAAATATCCTGTTGTACCACCCGTACGTGTTACTGCATTTCATTTGTTATTATGAATTTAATTTATTGACTATTTTTAAATGTGGCACTACTAACGATTGTTGTGTCAAAGTTTTTCATTCAAGAGATTCATTACCACTCTGGAGTGCTTCAAATAATCCAAACTAGTACGGCTGTTGAAGAGTCTGCCTCAGCCTTCTAAACTCCTGGATAGGTTGTTCGAATGAGAATTGGTTGCCAAAGAGGCTCAAGTAGCACAGGTTTTGATGTCCATACAAGTTTTAGTACTAAATGAAAAACCATTTTTTAATGAGCCTCTGTACGATAACACCTATACCGGGAGTGAGGGGAGAGAGAAGATCCACTATGTACAATGAAGATATCTTCATTTCATTCTTGAAAGCAATGATTCATTCCCTACAAAGCCCCCATTGATATGTTTTCCAATGCCTCTTCCAATATTATTTGTGATTAGTTATATGCTTCATATATGAATTAATTGACTACCTTTATATATGTAATGATCATTAGTTATTTTTTAAAACTCAGCAAGTGTATTTATCCTTTTCTTATGAATTAATGCAGCATTTCAAAGATTTTGTATTTGGTCATTTTCATACTGCGTCATTCTATGTTATTAGCTTGTAGAGCTTACATGGAGCGGGCTAACGTAGGTTGCATAGTAATATAATGGAGATTCCTTCTTGCAGCAAACAATGATGTATCGCCAACTGATCACCTAACATTCTAATAATATAGGATCTAGTCTCTTGAGGCTTGAACTTTACGAGCCGATAATAACAATTTGTAACCTTCATTATTTGCATGTGACACCAATACCTAACAAATTCCCAATTCTTTTTTCTTTATTCCCGATATCTGGTAAATCTGGACTAAAATATTTTGTATTGTGTGTATTGCAGATTCATTTGGGGAATAAGAAAAACTTTGACTTTCTTGTCAGCAATGCACAAACTAATGAGGTTGGTTGGATTAAATACTTGGCCGTAATAATCTTTAGTTAAGATTTAACTGAAAGTTATTATTTGCATAAAATTAAAGATGGTGTTAGGTACCTTATTAGTAGGTGATGAAGCAAGTGTTACATGGTCATTATAGTAGAGGTGAGAGTATAATTGACTTTTTACTCTTTATAATGAATCCACCTTATTCATGCTAGAAGAAATACGTGCTTTTCTCCTTGGAATAATTTATATTACCCCTCTTTTCATCACTACTGTTTTTCTTCTAGTACCTTTGCTTGTGAGCATCCAAAGACCTCTTTTGGAAGTTGCCTTGGGTTTGAGCTCTTCTCAACTTCATTTTATTGAAGCCCTTAACTAGCATAGCACTCATTTCTTGAATTTTAGAGTCATCAATTTCACCATGAATATTTGACTCAACTTTTAAAGCTTTCCTCCTATAGGAATTCACAATCTTTGACTTTAAAATTTTCTTTCAACATTAAAGGTATTAGATTTTGCCCGTCTACTGCTCTTGTTCTTTTTTTGTGAACCTCTAGATCTTGGTTCTCAACAATCTATAAACTTCAACTAATGACACAATATCAAGATCCTTAGATTTAGGCCATCATACACGATATTTTATCGCGTTCCTCAGCTGTCAAAAAATTGGAATTCGAATCTTCACAATCATATTCTTTAACAACTAAATACAAGTTATTAAGTAAAGTAAGGAACATGTAATATATATCTCTAAGGCTTTCATAAGCTTTAGCCTCAATAGTTCATATTTTCTAAATTAAGAGATCCTTTCTATTCTTCTTGATTAACTTTGTTCCTTGACATTGAATCTCGAGTGTATCCCATATTTCCTATGTTTTTTAAAAGTAATTATCCAATTTGACATGATAGTGTCAAGACTATTGTGGAGTATATTTTTCACCTTGGCATCGCTGCGTAATTCATTCTTTTCTTTTGGTGCCATCTCTCGTTTTGTTTTCCTGACATATTGTTGAGGAACTATATCATTCTTTGGCACCTTCTTTGTGGAAATGAATAGACCATCATAGATCTTTTCAAGATAATCGAGATCGGATACTTCAAGATACGTCAGTATTTTTACCTCCATTTGGAGTACTAGAATTTGTTCAGAACTAGGATTTTAACTTTCATGCTTGTTTATCGACTATCCAAGTTCTAACTATACGAGCTCAAATAAGTTAATTGATTCAGAGTAAGAGGTTGAGAATATTGTTTGAGGAAAAACAGAAAGAAGTAGTCAAGCATCTGTCAAACAACGTCAGGTTCCCTATCCTATAGAAATTTAACCGGAAAAACAAGCAGATTGTGGAAATTAGAAAGCTGAACGTGGCACTTGAAAAAAATGTGAAGATTCTTTTGGATGAGAACCTGTCTTGGACAAAATATGCAATATCTTGTGAAATTAAGGATGCATCTCGTAGTCACAAATTGGAAGCTGCCATGGCTCAAGTAAGGAGGCTACAGGGGCTTTTGCCACCAAATGGTGCTTTGGCAGCCCCCGCTAAAGGGCAAAATTTTTCTTCTTTTCTCGATACTAATCTATATAAAAATAACATATACACAAGGAAAAGCTCAAGTAGTAGCAGTGCATGATGTTCAGGAAACAGAGGTCGAGAAGGTGAAGACTAGAGCTATTGAGACGGAGGAAGGTAGTGGAGAGAATAAAAAGGGCATGATCTGCGTTGAGTTGAAAATGAGCCTTTTGGCCTAGGCATGCTGGCATCGATGCTTTTGCAGTGTTTGTGGGATCGGTGAATCCTCTATTCATGGTTTGATTCCCACAAATGATGCAAAAGCACAGATGCCAGCATGGCTAAGCCAAAACGCTCATTTCTAACTCACAGCAGATCATGCCCTTTTTCTTCTCCCCACTACCTTCCCCCGTCTCAACAGCTCCAGTCTTCACCTTTTCGGCCTCATGTTCCTTGTGTGTTTGTGTTCTTTTTGGAACATTAGTATGACAAATAAAACACCATTTGGTAGCAAAAGCCCATGCAACCTACTTACTTATTTATCTTGACATCACTATTTGAATCTACTTTCGATGTAGGTTCGTTTTCAAAAGTAGATTTACAATCAATATTTGCACTATGTACGAATTTAATTATAGTCATCTTAGATTTAATGATCTTGATTAGTTTCTCATAAGAACTAGATTCATTTTTCATTGTTTTTATATCCTAGACCCTCTTTTTAATTCTTATAAGTAAGAATTTCTCGAACTTTCCTACCAGAGATAGTCCATATTTTAATCTTTTCTTTCTCCCATTCTAACTCAAGTTAAAGGTCGGCACATCTTTTTGTATTTGAGTTCATTGTACTTAGCTTTTTCACAATCCGTTTTAACCTCTAACAAAAGCATTAACTCAGCTTCTATATGATGATCCTTTTCTTTTAATCACATATCTAAGTTAAAAGTGTGGACTTTGGAAGGGATCAATCCCAAAGCTAACATACAAATACTTTAGGAAAGATTTCACTAAAATATATTATTTTCAACAAAATTACAAATGGTGTTAGATTTAAGTCTAGATCATCTGTTAGACACTGTCACGTTCAATTGAACCGAAAAATAAGGAGATTGTGGAAATTAGAAAGTTGAACAAGGCACTTCAGAAAAATGTAAAGATCTTTTTGGTTGAGAACGGCTCTTGGACAAAATATGCAATATCTTGTGAAATATAGGGTGCATCTCGCACGTACAAATTAGAAGCTGCCATGGCTGAAGTAAGCAGGCTGCCGTGGCTTTTGGCACCAAATGGTGCTTTGGTAGCCCTCGCTGAAGAGCAAAATGTTGCTTCTTTTGTCGATACTAATGACTCTAAAAATAACACAAACACACAAGAAAAAGCTCAGATGTTTGGGTTACTGAGGCCGAGAAGGTGAAGACTAGACCTATTGAGACGGGGGAAGGTAGTGGAGAAAATAAAAACCGCAAGATGTGCGCTGAGTTGGAAATGAGCATTTTGGCCTAGGAATGCTGGCATCCGTGCTCTTGCATGGTTTGTGGGACCCGTGAATCCTGTGTTCATGGTTTGGTTCCCACAAACCATGCAAAAGCACAGATGCCAGCATGGTTAGGCCAAAACGCTCATTTTTAACTCACGGAAGATCATGCCTTTTTTGTTCTCCCGACTACCATCCCCGGTCTTAGCAGCTCCAGTATTCACCTTTTCGGCCTCAGTTTCTTAAACATCTTGCACTGCTACTACCTATGCTTTTCCTTGTGTGTTTGTGTTCTTTTCAGAACATTAGTATCGATAAAAGAAGCAATATTTTACTCTTCAGCGGGGGCTACTAAAGCACCATTGGTGGCAAAAGCCCCTGCAGCCTGCTTACTTCAGCAAGGGCAGCTTCAAATTTGTGACTGAGAGATGCTGCCTTCATTTCGGAAGATATTGCATATTTTGTCCAAGCGAGGTTCTCATGCAAACGATTCTTCACATTTTTCTCAACTGTAACGTTCAGCTTTCTAATTTCCTCAATCTCCTTGTTTTTTCCATTCAATTTCTATATGATAGGGTCCTCACACTGTCTACCAAATGGTGGACTGCTTCCTTCTTATTCTCAACATCTTGCTTTGCATGGATATTATGACATGATCCTCCTCTCTCTTTTTTCCATCACTTCTCTGTTGTTTGGTGAATAATTTGTTAAATAAGGATTTGCATACTCTTTACATATTGAGTCACGATTTGTTTAGATTTGACGTATCTATTTTCATATTGGATTTGTGTTGATGAAGAGATGGAGAAATTTTGTAGAATTTTTTATTGTGTATGGTAGCATTGGAATCTTCATCATCTCTAAATGTTATTTAGTACTTACAAAATGCAGTAGCCTTTACAAATAAATTTTCCATATTGAACATCTTGGTCTCTATTATTATTTATAACAAGAGTCCAATCTGGTCTTATGCATCTTTCATGGTGTTGGTAAATCTGCATTGAAGCACATTTTTGACTAATGAAAATTTGCTAAAAGAATGTTCTAGTTCCCGGTTTGATCTACATATATGACTTCAAAGAATCAAGGATTTCATCACATAGTCAAGTTGTGTAGATTTGATATAATATACAGTGTTTTGGCTATCATGTAAATAACTTTTAAGTAGCACTAAGTATCAAACTCTTACAAGGTTATTAAATATCCTTTTATGGGGATAGTAACAGTAAATATGTTTTTCGTGAGAACTAATAGGTGAATTGAATTATATTTTCTAGGTGTTGAATAAAACTTCTTTTTAGAAAGAAACATATTTATAGATTCTAAAGTTAAAATTAATATTATTAAGATGCCACTAATTAATTAAGAAAAAAAGACGATGCTATTCAAATCATAATTATTTACAGCAATGAATTAAACTATACTTAAATTAAATAGTAATTTCTAAACTAAAATTGAATATACGTAATTACTTTGAATTTATTGAATCCTATTTTTTCTCGTGTTAAAACCGATATCCTATTAAATCAGAATATATATTACAAGATTTTGAAAATTAGATTTTCCCTTCGATTATAAAATCTGAAAAAAGATATACAGCATAGTTCACATTATTATACTAACACACCCCTAACTTTTCAAGAAAATTTTTAATAAAATATTAATGGTGATAGAATTAGCATATACACAACTGATTGTACATGAATCAAGACCTTCTAATTGCAATGATTCCTCTTATAAAAAAATTGTATAATTTCCTTTTCATTTATTAACTAAACTTGTAGTTATCTAAAAAAAATTTATATTTATATTTCATTGAAAACATAAAAAGTATATTCATTAGATTATTTACAAAGATGTATGGAGAACAAATAATACTATATAATGCTATCTATATATCTTCAAAATTCTCGTTATAATAATAATGGCACGCTCTCTTTTTTTGGTTAACCTAGTAATTGCATGTTTGTTTTCATTATTTTATTCTAGCTAGTAAATTTGAGGCGGTAACATTCATATCTACTGCGGTAGTTGTTACAAAATAACTCAGGGGACACACCATTACTATATGAAAGCCCCTGTCAATTATTCAGAGGAGAAAGTTCAGGCCAATCCGTTTACCCCGAACTTATATTTTAGATATAATTTAAAAACACTTTTAGACTCGTCAGGT
>NC_030382.2:2995424-3113567 GCF_001625215.2 Daucus carota subsp. sativus | reverse complement strand
TTTCGGTGGTTTAAAATTAGAATCAACTTGTCTGTTTCCTTCTTGACTCGTTTAAGCAGTAACAACATTGTGCGTTCATTATTGGCTAGATTGAAGTTGGAAACAACTTGTAGCTTCATTCCAGACTCGTTTGAAGTTGAAACACTGTAGCTCATTTTTCGGTTGTTTAAAATTAGAATCAACTTTAGTTTCATCTTGACTCTTTAGCGATGACGAAACAACTGTTGCTTCATTATTGGCTAATTGAGTTGGAAAAAACTTGTAGCTTCATTCCAGACTCGTTTGAAGTTGAAAACACATGGCTTATTTTCGGTTGTTTAAATTAGAATCACTTGTAGTTTCATTCTGACTCGTTGAGCATCGAAACAACTTGTTGCTTATATTGGCTAGTTGAAGTTGGAAACAACTTGTGCTTTCATTCCAGACTCGTTTGAAGTTGAAAACAACATGTAGCTTCATTTTCGGTTGTTTAAATTAGAATCAAATTGTAGTTTCATTCTTGATCTTTTGAGACCAGAAACAACTTGTTGCTTCATTATGGCTAGATTGAAGTTGGAAACAACTTGTAGCTTCATTCCAGACTCGTTTGAAGTTGAAAACATTAGTAGCTTCATTTCGGTTGTTTAAAATTAGAATCAACTTGTAGTTTCACTTTGACTCTTTAGCATGTAACAACTTGTTGCTTCATTATTGGCTATATTGAAGTGGAAACAACTTGTAGCTTCATTCCAGACTCGTTTGAAGTTGAAAACACAACTTTTAGCTTTATTTTCGTGTTTAAAATTAGAATCAACTTGTAGTTTCCTTCTTGACTGTTTGAGACCTAAACAAACTGTTTGCTTCATTATTGGCTAGTTGAGTTGAAACAACTTGTACGCTCATTCCAGACTCGTTTGAAGTTGAAAACAACATGTAGCTTCATTTTCGGTTGTTTAAAATTAGAATCAATTTTAGTTTCATTCTCTTACTCGTTTGAGACCCGAAACAACTTGTTGCTTCATTATTGGCGATTGAGTTGGAAACAATTGTAGCTTCATTCAGACTCGTTTGAAGTTGAAAACAACTTGTAGCTTCATTTTCGGTTGTTTAAAATTAGAATCAACTTTCGTTTCATTCTTGAATCGTTTAGACCTGAGAAACAACTTGTTGCTTCATTATTGGCTAGATTGACGTTGGAAACAACTTGTAGCTTCATTCCAGACTCGTTTGAAGTTTAAACATCATGTAGCTTCATTTTCGGTTGTTTAAAATAGAATCAACTTGTAGTTTCATCTTGACTCTTTGAGCCAGAAACAACTTGTTGCTCTTATTGGCTATATTGAAGTTTGGAAACCACTTGTAGCTTCATTCCAGACTCGTTTGAGTTGAAAACAAATGTAGCTATTTTCGGTTGTTTAAAATTAGAATCAACTTTAGTTCTTCTTGACTCGTTTGAGCTCGGAAACAACTTGTTGCTTCATTATTGGCTGATTGAAGTTGGAAACAACTTGTAGCTTCATTTCCAGACTCGTTTGAGTTGAAAACAACATGTGCTTCATTTTCGGTTGTTTAAAATTAGAATCAACTTGTTAGTTTCATTTTGACTCGCTTGAGACCAGGAAAAATGTTGCTTCATTATTGGCTAATGAAGTTGGAAACAACTTGTAGCTTCATCCAGACTCGTTTGAAGTGTTGAAAACACTGTAGCTTCATTTCGGTTGTTTAAAATTAGAATCAACTTGTAGTTTCACTCTGACTCTTTAAGCCATGTAAACAACCTTGTTGCTTCATTATTGGCTATATTGAAGTTGGAAACAACTTGTGGCTTCATTCCAGACTCGTTTGAGTTGAAACACAACTGAGCTTAATTTCGGTGTTTAAAATTAGAATCAACCTTGTAGTTTCATTCTTGACTCTTTAAGCGAAACAACTTGTTTGCTTCATTATTGGCTATTTGAAGTTGGAAACAACTTGTAGCTTCATTCCAGACTCGTTTGAAGTTGAAAACAACCTGTAGCTTCATTTTCGGTTGTTTAAAATTAGAATCAACTTGTAGTTTCATTCTTGACTCGTTTGAGACCGGAAAACAACTTGTTGCTTCATTATTGGCTAGATTGAAGTTGGACACAACTTGTAGCTTCATTCCAGACTCGTTTGAAGTTGAAAACAATCATTGTAGCTTCATTTTCGGTGTTTAAAATTAGATCAAACTTAGTTTCATTCTTGACTGTTTGGACCGAAACAACTTGTTGCTTCATTATTTGCTAGATGAAGTTGGAAAACCAACTTGTAGCTTCATTCCAGACTCGTTTGAAGTTGAAAACAATGTAGTCATTTCGGTTGTTTAAAATTAGAATCAACTTGTAGTTTATTCTTGACTCTTTAACAGAAACAACTGTTGCTTCATTATGGCTAATTGAAGTTGGAAACAACTTGTAGCTTCATTCCAGACTCGTTTGAAGTTGAAAACACTTGTGCGTCATGTTCGGTTGTTTAAAATTAGAATATCAACTTTTAGTTTCATTCTTGACTCGCTTGAGACCTGGAAACACTTGTTGCTTCATTATTGGCTAGATTGAAGTTGGAAACAACTTGTAGCTTCATTCCAGACTCGTTTGAAGTGAAAACAACATGTAGCTTCATTTCGGTTGTTTAAAATTAGAATCAACTTGTAGTTTCATTCTTGACTCGTTTGAGACCAGAAACAACTTGTTGCTTCATTATTGGCTAGATTGAAGTTGGAACAACTTGTAGCTTCATTCCAGACTCGTTTGAAGTTGAAAACAACTTGTAGCTTCATTTTCGGTTGTTTAAAATTAGAATCAACTTTTAGTTTCATTCTTGACTCGTTTGAGACCGGAAACAACTTGTTGCTTCATTATTGGCTAGATTGAAGTTGGAAACAACTTGTAGCTTCATTCCAGACTCGTTTGAAGTTGAAAACATCATGTAGCTTCATTTCCGGTTGTTTAAAATTAGAATCAACTTGTAGTTTCACTCTTGACTCATTTAAGCATGTAAACAACTTGTTGCTTCATTATTGGCTATATTGAAGTTGGAAACAACTTGTAGCTTCATTCCAGACTCGTTTGAAGTTGAAAACAACATGTAGCTTAATTTTCGGTTGTTTAAAATTAGAATCAACTTGTAGTTTCACTCTTGACTCATTTAAGCATGTAAACAACTTGTTGCTTCATTATTGGCTATATTGAAGTTGGAAACAACTTGTAGCTTCATTCCAGACTCATTTGAAGTTGAAAACAACTTGTAGCTTCATTTTCGGTTGTTTAAAATTAGAATCAACTTTTAGTTTCATTCTTGACTCGTTTAAGCATGTAAACAACTTGTTGCTTCATTATTGGCTATATTGAAGTTGGAAACAACTTGTAGCTTCATTCCAGACTCGTTTGAAGTTGAAAACAACTTGTAGCTTAATTTTCGGTTGTTTAAAATTAGAATCAACTTGTAGTTTCATTCTTGACTCGTTTGAGACCAGAAACAACTTGTTGCTTCATTATTGGCTAGATTGAAGTTGGAAACAACTTGTAGCTTCATTCCAGACTCGTTTGAAGTTGAAAACAACATGTAGCTTCATTTTCGGTTGTTTAAAATTAGAATCAACTTGTAGTTTCATTCTTGACTCGCTTGAGACCAGAAACAACTTGTTGCTTCATTATTGGCTAGATTGAAGTTGGAAACAACTTGTAGCTTCATTCCAGACTCGTTTGAAGTTGAAAACAACTTGTAGCTTCATTTTCGGTTGTTTAAAATTAGAATCAACTTTTAGTTTCATTCTTGACTCGCTTGAGACCGGAAACAACTTGTTGCTTCATTATTGGCTAGATTGAAGTTGGAAACAACTTGTAGCTTCATTCCAGACTCGTTTGAAGTTGAAAACATCATGTAGCTTCATTTCCGGTTGTTTAAAATTAGAATCAACTTGTAGTTTCACTCTTGACTCATTTAAGCATGTAAACAACTTGTTGCTTCATTATTGGCTATATTGAAGTTGGAAACAACTTGTAGCTTCATTCCAGACTCGTTTGAAGTTGAAAACAACATGTAGCTTAATTTTCGGTTGTTTAAAATTAGAATCAACTTGTAGTTTCATTCTTGACTCGTTTGAGCTCGGAAACAACTTGTTGCTTCATTATTGGCTAGATTGAAGTTGGAAACAACTTGTAGCTTCATTCCAGACTCGTTTGAAGTTGAAAACAACATGTAGCTTCATTTCGGTTGTTTAAATTAGAATCAACTTGTAGTTTCATTCTTGACTCGTTTGAGACCAGAAACAACTTGTTGCTTCATTATTGGCTAGATTGAAGTTGGAAACAACTTGTAGCTTCATTCCAGACTCGTTTGAAGTTGAAAACAACTTGTAGCTTCATTTTCGGTTGTTTAAAATTAGAATCAACTTTTAGTTTCATTCTTGACTCGCTTGAGACCGGAAACAACTTGTTGCTTCATTATTGGCTAGATTGAAGTTGGAAACAACTTGTAGCTTCATTCCAGACTCGTTTGAAGTTGAAAACATCATGTAGCTTCATTTCGGTTGTTTAAAATTAGAATCAACTTGTAGTTTCACTCTTGACTCATTTAAGCATGTAAACAACTTGTTGCTTCATTATTGGCTATATTGAAGTTGGAAACAACTTGTAGCTTCATTCCAGACTCGTTTGAAGTTGAAAACAACTTGTAGCTTCATTTTCGGTTGTTTAAAATTAGAATCAACTTTTAGTTTCATTCTTGACTCGTTTAAGCATGTAAACAACTTGTTGCTTCATTATTGGCTATATTGAAGTTGGAAACAACTTGTAGCTTCATTCCAGACTCGTTTGAAGTTGAAAACACATGTAGCTTCATTTCGGTTGTTTAAAATTAGAATCAACTTGTAGTTTCACTCTTGACTCATTTAAGCATGTAAACAACTTGTTGCTTCATTATTGGCTATATTGAAGTTGGAAACAACTTGTAGCTTCATTCCAGACTCGTTTGAAGTTGAAAACAACATGTAGCTTAATTTTCGGTTGTTTAAAATTAGAATCAACTTGTAGTTTCATTCTTGACTCGTTTGAGCTCGGAAACAACTTGTTGCTTCATTATTGGCTAGATTGAAGTTGGAAACAACTTGTAGCTTCATTCCAGACTCGTTTGAAGTTGAAAACAACATGTAGCTTCATTTTCGGTTGTTTAAAATTAGAATCAACTTGTAGTTTCATTCTTGACTCGTTTGAGACCAGAAACAACTTGTTGCTTCATTATTGGCTAGATTGAAGTTGGAAACAACTTGTAGCTTCATTCCAGACTCGTTTGAAGTTGAAAACAACTTGTAGCTTCATTTTCGGTTGTTTAAAATTAGAATCAACTTTTAGTTTCATTCTTGACTCGCTTGAGACCGGAAACAACTTGTTGCTTCATTATTGGCTAGATTGAAGTTGGAAACAACTTGTAGCTTCATTCCAGACTCGTTTGAAGTTGAAAACATCATGTAGCTTCATTTCGGTTGTTTAAAATTAGAATCAACTTGTAGTTTCACTCTTGACTCATTTAAGCATGTAAACAACTTGTTGCTTCATTATTGGCTATATTGAAGTTGGAAACAACTTGTAGCTTCATTCCAGACTCGTTTGAAGTTGAAAACAACTTGTAGCTTCATTTTCGGTTGTTTAAAATTAGAATCAACTTTTAGTTTCATTCTTGACTCGTTTAAGCATGTAAACAACTTGTTGCTTCATTATTGGCTATATTGAAGTTGGAAACAACTTGTAGCTTCATTCCAGACTCGTTTGAAGTTGAAAACATCATGTAGCTTCATTTCCGGTTGTTTAAAATTAGAATGAACTTGTAGTTTCATTCTTGACTCGTTTGAGCCCGGAAACGACTTGCTGCCTCATTATTGGCTAGTTTGAAGTTGGAAACAACTTGTAGCTTCATTCCAGACTCGTTTGAAGTTGAAAACATCATGTAGCTTCATTTCCGGTTGTTTAAAATTAGAATCAACTTGTAGTTTCACTCTTGACTCATTTAAGCATGTAAACAACTTGTTGCTTCATTATTGGCTATATTGAAGTTGGAAACAACTTGTAGCTTCATTCCAGACTCGTTTGAAGTTGAAAACAACTTGTAGCTTAATTTTCGGTTGTTTAAAATTAGAATCAACTTGTAGTTTCATTCTTGACTCGTTTGAGACCAGAAACAACTTGTTGCTTCATTATTGGCTAGATTGAAGTTGGAAACAACTTGTAGCTTCATTCCAGACTCGTTTGAAGTTGAAAACAACATGTAGCTTCATTTTCGGTTGTTTAAAATTAGAATCAACTTGTAGTTTCATTCTTGACTCGTTTGAGACCAGAAACAACTTGTTGCTTCATTATTGGCTAGATTGAAGTTGGAAACAACTTGTAGCTTCATTCCAGACTCGTTTGAAGTTGAAAACAACTTGTAGCTTCATTTTCGGTTGTTTAAAATTAGAATCAACTTTTAGTTTCATTCTTGACTCGCGAGACCGGAAACAACTTGTTGCTTCATTATTGGCTAGATTGAAGTTGGAAACAACTTGTAGCTTCATTCCAGACTCGTTTGAAGTTGAAAACATCATGTAGCTTCATTTCCGGTTGTTTAAAATTAGAATCAACTTGTAGTTTCACTCTTGACTCATTTAAGCATGTAAACAACTTGTTGCTTCATTATTGGCTATATTGAAGTTGGAAACAACTTGTAGCTTCATTCCAGACTCGTTTGAAGTTGAAAACAACTTGTAGCTTCATTTTCGGTTGTTTAAAATTAGAATCAACTTTTAGTTTCATTCTTGACTCGTTTAAGCATGTAAACAACTTGTTGCTTCATTATTGGCTATATTGAAGTTGGAAACAACTTGTAGCTTCATTCCAGACTCGTTTGAAGTTGAAAACATCATGTAGCTTCATTTCCGGTTGTTTAAAATTAGAATGAACTTGTAGTTTCATTCTTGACTCGTTTGAGCCCGGAAACGACTTGCTGCCTCATTATTGGCTAGTTTGAAGTTGGAAACAACTTGTAGCTTCATTCCAGACTCATTTGAAGTTGAAAACAACTTGTAGCTTCATTTTCGGTTGTTTAAAATTAGAATCAACTTGTAGTTTCATTCTTGGCACGTTTGAGACCGGAAACAACTTGTTGCTTCATTATTGGCTAGATTGAAGTTGGAAACAACTTGTAGCTTCATTCCAGACTCGCTTGAAGTTGAAAACAACTTGTAGCTTCATTTTCGGTTGTTTAAAATGAGAATCAACTTTTAGTTTCATTCTTGACTCGTTAGAGCCCGTAAACAACTTGTTGCTCCATTATTGGCTAGATTGAAGTTGGAAACAACTTGTAGCTTCATTCCAGACTCGTTTGAAGTTGAAAACAACTTGTAGCTTCATTTTCGGTTGTTTAAAATTAAAATCAACTTGTAGTTTCACTCTTGACTCGTTTAAGCATGTAAACAACTTGTTGCTTCATTATTGGCTAGATTGAAGTTGGAAACAGCTTGTAGCTTCATTCCAGACTCGTTTGAAGTTTAAAACAACTTGTAGCTTCATTTTCGGTTGTTTAAATTAAAATCAACTTGTAGTTTCATTCTTGACTCGTTTGAGCTCGGAAACAACTTGTTGCTTCATTATTGGCTAGATTGAAGTTGGAAACAACTTGTAGCTTCATTCCAGACTCGTTTGAAGTTGAAAACAACATGTATCTTCATTTTCGGTTGTTTAAAATTAGAATCAACTTGTAGTTTCATTCTTGACTCGTTTGAGACCAGAAACAACTTGTTGCTTCATTATTGGCTAGATTGAAGTTGGAAACAACTTGTAGCTTCATTCCAGACTCGTTTCAAGTTGAAAATAACTTGTAGCTTCATTTTCGGTTGTTTAAAATTTGAATCAACTTTTAGTTTCATTCTTGACTCGTTTAAGCATGTAAACAACTTGTTGCTTCATTGTTGGCTAGATTGAAGTTGGAAACAACTTGTAGCTTCATTCCAGACTCGTTTGAAGTTGAAAACAACTTGTAGCTTCATTTTCGGTTGTTTAAAATTAGAATCAACTTGTAGTTTCACTCTTGACTCATTTAAGCATGTAAACAACTTGTTGCTTCATTATTGGCTATATTGAAGTTGGAAACAACTTGTAGCTTCATTCCAGACTCGTTTGAAGTTGAAAACAACTTGTAGCTTCATTTTCGGTTGTTTAAAATTAGAATCAACTTTTAGTTTCATTCTTGACTCGTTTAAGCATGTAAACAACTTGTTGCTTCATTATTGGCTATATTGAAGTTGGAAACAACTTGTAGCTTCATTCCAGACTCGTTTGAAGTTGAAAACATCATGTAGCTTCATTTCCGGTTGTTTAAAATTAGAATGAACTTGTAGTTTCATTCTTGACTCGTTTGAGCCCGGAAACGACTTGTTGCCTCATTATTGGCTAGTTTGAAGTAGGAAACAACTTGTAGCTTCATTCCAGACTCGTTTGAAGTTGAAAACAACTTGTAGCTTCATTTTCGATTGTTTAAAATTAGAATCAACTTGTAGTTTCATTCTCGGCACGTTTGAGACCGGAAACAACTTGTTGCTTCATTATTGGCTAGATTGAAGTTGGAAACAACTTGTAGCTTCATTCCAGACTCGCTTGAAGTTGAAAACAACTTGTAGCTTCATTTTCGGTTGTTTAAAATGAGAATCAACTTTTAGTTTCATTCTTGACTCGTTAGAGCCCGTAAACAACTTGTTGCTTCATTATTGGCTAGATTGAAGTTGGAAACAACTTGTAGCTTCATTCCAGACTCGTTTGAAGTTGAAAACAACATGTATCTTCATTTTCGGTTGTTTAAAATTAAAATCAACTTGTAGTTTCATTCTTGACTCGTTTGAGACCAGAAACAACTTGTTGCTTCATTATTGGCTAGATTGAAGTTGGAAACAACTTGTAGCTTCATTCCAGACTCGTTTCAAGTTGAAAATAACTTGTAGCTTCATTTTCGGTTGTTTAAAATTTGAATCAACTTTTAGTTTCATTCTTGACTCGTTTAAGCATGTAAACAACTTGTTGCTTCATTGTTGGCTAGATTGAAGTTGGAAACAACTTGTAGCTTCATTCCAGACTCGTTTGAAGTTGAAAACAACTTGTAGCTTCATTTTCGGTTGTTTAAAATTAGAATCAACTTGTAGTTTCACTCTTGACTCATTTAAGCATGTAAACAACTTGTTGCTTCATTATTGGCTATATTGAAGTTGGAAACAACTTGTAGCTTCATTCCAGACTCGTTTGAAGTTGAAAACAACTTGTAGCTTCATTTTCGGTTGTTTAAAATTAGAATCAACTTTTAGTTTCATTCTTGACTCGTTTAAGCATGTAAACAACTTGTTGCTTCATTATTGGCTATATTGAAGTTGGAAACAACTTGTAGCTTCATTCCAGACTCGTTTGAAGTTGAAAACATCATGTAGCTTCATTTCCGGTTGTTTAAAATTAGAATGAACTTGTAGTTTCATTCTTGACTCGTTTGAGCCCGGAAACGACTTGTTGCCTCATTATTGGCTAGTTTGAAGTAGGAAACAACTTGTAGCTTCATTCCAGACTCGTTTGAAGTTGAAAACAACTTGTAGCTTCATTTTCGATTGTTTAAAATTAGAATCAACTTGTAGTTTCATTCTTGGCACGTTTGAGACCGGAAACAACTTGTTGCTTCATTATTGGCTAGATTGAAGTTGGAAACAACTTGTAGCTTCATTCCAGACTCGCTTGAAGTTGAAAACAACTTGTAGCTTCATTTTCGGTTGTTTAAAATGAGAATCAACTTTTAGTTTCATTCTTGACTCGTTAGAGCCCGTAAACAACTTGTTGCTTCATTATTGGCTAGATTGAAGTTGGAAACAACTTGTAGCTTCATTCCAGACTCGTTTGAAGTTGAAAACAACTTGTAGCTTCATTTTCGGTGGTTTAAAATTAGAATCAACTTGTAGTTTCACTCTTGACTCGTTTAAGCATGTAAACAACTTGTTTCTTCATTATTGGCTAGATTGAAGTTGGAAACAACTTGTAGCATCATTCCAGACTCGTTTGAAGTTTAAAACAACTTGTAGCTTCATTTTCGGTTGTTTAAATTAAAATCAACTTGTAGTTTCATTCTGGACTCGTTTGAGCCCGGAAACAACTTGTTGCTTCATTATTGGCTAGATTGAAGTTGGAAACAACTTGTAGCTTCATTCCGGACTCGTTTGAAGTTGAAAACAACTTGTAGCTTCATTTTCGGTTGTTCAAAATTAGAATCAACTTTTAGTTTCATTCTTGACTCGTTTAAGCATGTAAACAACTTGTTGCTTCATTATTGTCTAGATTGAAGTTGGAAACAACTTGTAGCTTCATTCCAGACTCGTTTGAAGTTGAAAACATCATGTAGCTTCATTTCCGGTTGTTTAAAATTAGAATCAACTTGTAGTTTCACTCTTGACTCATTTAAGCATGTAAACAACTTGTTGCTTCATTATTGGCTATATTGAAGTTGGAAACAACTTGTAGCTTCATTCCAGACTCGTTTGAAGTTGAAAACAACTTGTAGCTTCATTTTCGGTTGTTTAAAATTAGAATCAACTTTTAGTTTCATTCTCGACTCGTTTAAGCATGTAAACAACTTGTTGCTTCATTATTGGCTATATTGAAGTTGGAAACAACTTGTAGCTTCATTCCAGACTCGTTTGAAGTTGAAAACATCATGTAGCTTCATTTCCGGTTGTTTAAAATTAGAATCAACTTGTAGTTTCATTCTTGACTCGTTTGAGCCCGGAAACGACTTGTTGCCTCATTATTGGCTAGTTTGAAGTAGGAAACAACTTGTAGCTTCATTCCAGACTCGTTTGAAGTTGAAAACAACTTGTAGCTTCATTTTCGATTGTTTAAAATTAGAATCAACTTGTAGTTTCATTCTTGGCACGTTTGAGACCGGAAACAACTTGTTGCTTCATTATTGGCTAGATTGAAGTTGGGAACAACTTGTAGCTTCATTCCAGACTCGCTTGAAGTTGAAAACAACTTGTAGCTTCATTTTCGGTTGTTTAAAATGAGAATCAACTTTTAGTTTCATTCTTGACTCGTTAGAGCCCGTAAACAACTTGTTGCTTCATTATTGGCTAGATTGAAGTTGGAAACAACTTGTAGCTTCATTCCAGACTCGTTTGAAGTTGAAAACAACTTGTAGCTTCATTTTCGGTGGTTTAAAATTAGAATCAACTTGTAGTTTCACTCTTGACTCGTTTAAGCATGTAAACAACTTGTTTCTTCATTATTGGCTAGATTGAAGTTGGAAACAACTTGTAGCATCATTCCAGACTCGTTTGAAGTTTAAAACAACTTGTAGCTTCATTTTCGGTTGTTTAAATTAAAATCAACTTGTAGTTTCATTCTGGACTCGTTTGAGCCCGGAAACAACTTGTTGCTTCATTATTGGCTAGATTGAAGTTGGAAACAACTTGTAGCTTCATTCCAGACTCGTTTGAAGTTGAAAACAACTTGTAGCTTCATTTTCGGTTGTTTAAAATTAGAATCAACTTTTAGTTTCATTCTTGACTCGTTTAAGCATGTAAACAACTTGTTGCTTCATTATTGGCTAGATTGAAGTTGGAAACAACTTGTAGCTTCATTCCAGACTCGTTTGAAGTTGAAAACAACTTGTAGCTTCATTTTCGGTTGTTTAAAATTGGAATCAACTTGTAGTTTCACTCTTGACTCCTTTAAGCATGTAAACAACTTGTTGCTTCATTATTGGCTATATTGAAGTTGGAAACAACTTGTAGCTTCAATTCAGACTCGTTTGAAGTTGAAAACAACTTGTAGCTTCATTTTCGGTTGTTTAAAATTAGAATCAACTTTTAGTTTCATTCTTGACTCGTTTAAGCATGTAAACAACTTGTTGCTTCATTCCAGACTCGTTTGAAGTTGAAAACAACTTGTAGCTTAATTTTCGGTTGTTTAAAATTAGAATCAACTTGTAGTTTCATTCTTGACTCGTTTGAGCTCGGAAACAACTTGTTGCTTCATTATTGGCTAGATTGAAGTTGGAAACAACTTGTAGCTTCATTCCAGACTCGCTTGAAGTTGAAAACAACATGTAGCTTCATTTTCGGTTGTTTAAAATTAGAATCAACTTGTAGTTTCATTCTTGACTCGTTTGAGACCAGAAACAACTTGTTGCTTCATTATTGGCTAGATTGAAGTTGGAAACAACTTGTAGCTTCATTCCAGACTCGTTTGAAGTTGAAAACAACTTGTAGCTTCATTTTTCGGTTGTTTAAAATTAGAATCAACTTTTAGTTTCATTCTTGACTCGCTTGAGACCGGAAACAACCTGTTGCTTCATTATTGGCTAGATTGAAGTTGGAAACAACTTGTAGCTTCATTCCAGACTCGTTTGAAGTTGAAAACATCATGTAGCTTCATTTCCGGTTGTTTAAAATTAGAATCAACTTGTAGTTTCACTCTTGACTCATTTAAGCATGTAAACAACTTGTTGCTTCATTATTGGCTATATTGAAGTTGGAAACAACTTGTAGCTTCATTCCAGACTCGTTTGAAGTTGAAAACAACTTGTAGCTTCATTTTCGGTTGTTTAAAATTAGAATCAACTTTTAGTTTCATTCTTGACTCGTTTAAGCATGTAAACAAATTGTTGCTTCATTATTGGCTATATTGAAGTTGGAAACAACTTGTAGCTTCATTCCAGACTCGTTTGAAGTTGAAAACATCATGTAGCTTCATTTCCGGTTGTTTAAAATTAGAATGAACTTGTAGTTTCATTCTTGACTCGTTTGAGCCCGGAAACGACTTGTTGCCTCATTATTGGCTAGTTTGAAGTAGGAAACAACTTGTAGCTTCATTCCAGACTCGTTTGAAGTTGAAAACAACTTGTAGCTTCATTTTCGGTTGTTTAAAATTAGAATCAACTTGTAGTTTCATTCTTGGCACGTTTGAGACCGGAAACAACTTGTTGCTTCATTATTGGCTAGATTGAAGTTGGAAACAACTTGTAGCGTCATTCCAGACTCGTTTGAAGTTGAAAACAACTTGTAGCTTCATTTTCGGTTGTTTAAAATGAGAATCAACTTTTAGTTTCATTCTTGACTCGTTAGAGCCCGTAAACAACTTGTTGCTTCATTATTGGCTAGATTGAAGTTGGAAACAACTTGTAGCTTCATTCCAGACTCGTTTGAAGTTGAAAACAACTTGTAGCTTCATTTTCGGTGGTTTAAAATTAGAATCAACTTGTAGTTTCACTCTTGACTCGTTTAAGCATGTAAACAACTTGTTTCTTCATTATTGGCTAGATTGAAGTTGGAAACAACTTGTAGCTTCATTCCAGACTCGTTTGAAGTTTAAAACAACTTGTAGCTTCATTTTCGGTTGTTTAAATTAAAATCAACTTGTAGTTTCATTCTGGACTCGTTTGAGCCCGGAAACAACTTGTTGCTTCATTATTGGCTAGATTGAAGTTGGAAACAACTTGTAGCTTCATTCCAGACTCGTTTGAAGTTGAAAACAACTTGTAGCTTCATTTTCGGTTGTTTAAAATTAGAATCAACTTTTAGTTTCATTCTTGACTCGTTTAAGCATGTAAACAACTTGTTGCTTCATTATTGGCTAGATTGAAGTTGGAAACAACTTGTAGCTTCATTCCAGACTCGTTTGAAGTTGAAAACAACTTGTAGCTTCATTTTCGGTTGTTTAAAATTAGAATCAACTTGTAGTTTCACTCTTGACTCCTTTAAGCATGTAAACAACTTGTTGCTTCATTATTGGCTATATTGAAGTTGGAAACAACTTGTAGCTTCAATTCAGACTCGTTTGAAGTTGAAAACAACTTGTAGCTTCATTTTCGGTTGTTTAAAATTAGAATCAACTTTTAGTTTCATTCTTGACTCGTTTAAGCATGTAAACAACTTGTTGCTTCATTATTGGCTATATTGAAGTTGGAAACAACTTGTAGCTTCATTCCAGACTCGTTTGAAGTTGAAAACATCATGTAGCTTCATTTCCGGTTGTTTAAAATTAGAATGAACTTGTAGTTTCATTCTTGACTCGTTTGAGCCCGGAAACGACTTGCTGCCTCATTATTGGCTAGTTTGAAGTTGGAAACAACTTGTAGCTTCATTCCAGACTCGTTTGAAGTTGAAAACAACTTGTAGCTTCATTTTCGGTTGTTTAAAATTAGAATCAACTTGTAGTTTCATTCTTGGCACGTTTGAGACCGGAAACAACTTGTTGCTTCATTATTGGCTAGATTGATGTTGGAAACAACTTGTAGCTTCATTCCAGACTCGCTTGAAGTTGAAAACAACTTGTAGCTTCATTTTCGGTTGTTTAAAATGAGAATCAACTTTTAGTTTCATTCTTGACTCGTTAGAGCCCGTAAACAACTTGTTGCTTCATTATTGGCTAGATTGAAGTTGGAAACAACTTGTAGCTTCATTCCAGACTCGTTTGAAGTTGAAAACAACTTGTAGCTTCATTTTCAGTTGTTTAAAATTAGAATCAACTTGTAGTTTCACTCTTGACTCGTTTAAGCATGTAAACAACTTGTTGCTTCATTATTGGCTAGATTGAAGTTGGAAACAACTTGTAGCTTCATTTTCGGTTGTTTAAAATTAGAATCAACTTGTAGTCACTACTAGAAAAAGTGGATATAACATCGCGGCTTTAACATCGGTTGTAAAAACCACCGATGTTAAAAGCTTTTCTAACATCAAATATGAAAAAACCAATGTAAAAGAGTACTTTAGACATCGGTAATTAAAATAACCGATATCTTATATGCAGTTTAAAAAACGAAAAAAATACGCGCGCCTTGTTCCCCCCTTTTATCAGACAACAAAACACTTCTTTTGTACTTAACAAAAAAAACCCAAATAATACATATTTCTTTTATTCCCTCTCTCCCCGCTCTCCCTCTCTTCAGACAGCCTCTCTCTCTCTCGGTCACCATCTCTCTCGCCATCTCTCACTCTCACAACCTCACGACCTCAGCTCTCTCACCATCTCACCAACTCTCACATTTCACCTAGCTCTCTCATCATCATCTCTCGCCATTCACTTCGCTGTCGAACTTGTAGATTCAAATTTGGAGCACATCTTGAAGACCTGGTTGTTACCCATCTTGGAGGAGCACATCTTGAAGACTCTTGCTGAAGAAATTAGGGTTTGCAGCTTGGTTCGTAGCTCAGTTTGCATTTTGGAGTTTAGGGTTTTGAATCAAATTTGGGGATTTCATCTACAACCTCATTTCTCAGTTGCTCTAAGGTATATATCCTCTTTTCTCACTTTTATTGTGGTACAAATTGGGATTGTAGGTTATTATAATTTTTTTCAATTCGTATTACATGCATTTTTTGTTTATTTTTGATTTGAATTCGAATTTGTTGTGTAATATAGTCTCATTGGTGTTACAAGTGTGATAATATGCTCTGTTATTTGCAAGCTTATACAGAGTTTATAAAGTATATTGTGCTCTGTTATTGTTTTTGAAATTTGGGGATTTTATAATGTTTAGTGTGCTCTGCTATTGTTTAGTGTGCTCTGTTATTGTTTTTGAGATTTGATAATTGCTATATTTTATTAATGAACTGATGTTTAATTATCTTTTAATTATGTAATATATGTGAATCTTATAATTAAGTAATATATGTGTAATAATCTATGTTACTATATATACTAATTATCTGTTATGTTACTTCTATCTTCAAAGGAAAGAAGCCAACAATTAGCTTTCTTCATGTATTTGGATGCAAGTGTTATGTTCTAAGAAATCAAGGTGAAAATCTTGGAAAATTTGAGGCCAAGGCAGATGAAGCTATTTTTGTTGGATACTCTGATGGAAAATCATTTAGAGTGTATAATCTGAGAACCAACATTGTTATGGAATCAATCCATGTAGTTTTTGATGATAAAAAGATTCGAGGATTCTCAGATGAAGGATTTCATGATAATCTCAGATTTGAGAATGAAGGTGAAGGTGATCTGTATGATAGTGATGATGACTGTGATGACATTATTCAGAATGTTGGAATTAATCCTGGAACTAATGTTCCAACTGATGACTCTCTAGTGCAAGAAACAACTGCTATTGGAACTAATGTTCCAACTGATGACTCTTTATCAAATTTCAGTTGTAATTGTTATATTTCTTATCTTTGGGAATTATCAACGGATGGGTAGAATAGGATGGCTAATTGTAAATATCCAATGCCATGTAATTTTATCTAAGTGAAGGATATTCAACTGATGAGATGTAACTATTCAACTGATAAAGACTGGATGATGTTTCAACTGATGAATATCAAGCATTCAACTGAAGACAAAGTATTCAACTGATGATGCTGAGGAATTCAACTGATGAGACTGGAACAGCATTCAACTGATGAAGTTTGTAATTCATTCAACTGATGAGCCTAGCATTCAACTGATAAAGTCAAGAGCAGTTGAAAGCAACCAGAACCTTCAACTGATGAAGCAAAGAGCAGTTGAAAGTGACTAGAGCTTAAGTCTGACAAATCACATGGATCGAATTACACTAAAATAGACATGGAAGCCTAATTAGGAAAATAAAGAAGAAGCAGAAACATACTTATCTCATGCAGTGCAATCTGGATCAAATCAAGATGATGGTCAAAGATGAAGACATCTCAGAAAGCATGCATAAGACAAAGTTGTGCAGCATTGTTTTTAGATTAGAGTGCATTTTGTAATCTAGCTAAAAACTTTGTAAAACTTGGAGTATATAACCAAGTTAGAAGCATCAGTTGAACTTGTTCAAATTACTTGAGAGAAAAATCTGAGAGTTAGAACTTGTTTGAGTGATGAACCAGCAGCTGTGCGAATTGTAATCAATCCACAGATTCTTCTATATAAAATCTCACGGGTGGATCTTTCAATCCACCCGTATTTTTAAATACTTGGTGTTTTCTGTTTTGCTGTGATTAAGTGTATTGCTTCTTGAATCTTTTAATTTGTAAAAGATTGTATTCAACCCCCCCCCTCTACAATCTTTCTAATAGTTGGTGTAAAATAACAATTGGTATCAGAGCGAGGTTCCCAACAAACAGGGAAAAAGATCAACACTGCTAGAGAAAGATGGGAAAGAAGGATGCTGGAGTGAAGATTCATGTTCTTGACAAAGACAACTATTTTCACTGGAAAGTGAGAATGCATCTGCATCTGTTGTCCATTGATGAAAGCTATGTGAACTGCATTGAAAAAGGACCTCATGTCCCCATGAAGGTCTGCACAAGTATGGGAGCTGATGGTGAAGACATGGTAGGTAAGATGATTCCAAAACCTATCCATGAATATTCTCAAGAAGATACTGAAGAAGTGCACAAGGACAAGAAAACCATGAACCTTCTGTTCAATGGTTTGGATCAAGAAATGATTGATAGTGTTATTAGCTGCACAAGTGCCAAAGAAGTTTGGGACACCATCAGGACCATCTGTGAAGGGAATGAGCAAGTAAGAGAGAACAAAATGCAGCTTCTGATTCAACAATATGAGTCATTCCATTTCAAGGCTAGTGAAAGTTTGAGTGATACATTTAACAGATTTCAAAAACTGTTAAATGGTCTAAAGCTCTTTGGAAGAGTATATCAAGTTAAGGATTCAAACTTGAAATTCTTAAGAGCTCTTCCCAAAGAATGGAAACCCATGACAGTCTCTCTCAGAAATACACAAGAATTTAAAGACTATACTCTAGAGAGACTGTATGGAACCTTAAAGACTTATGAGCTTTAAATGGAACAAGATGAAGAGATTGAGAAAAGCCAAAAGAAAGGGCATTCATCTGTGGCTCTAGTTGCATCTCTAGAGGATACTGTCAAGGACAAGGGAAAGTCTCAAGTTGAAGAAACTGAGAAGTTGGTCAAAGAGGAGAGCTCAGAGTCAAGCAAAGGGAAAAGAAAAGAGAAAGATGTAGCTGATTCTGGTGAAGAAAGTGATGGAATTGATGAGCATCTAGCCTTCCTGTCAAGAAGATTCTCCAAACTGAAATTCAAAAAGAATTTTAATTCTGCAAAATCATTTAAAGGCAATCCCAAGTCTGATAGAAGCATGGTAGACAGATCAAAATTCAAGTGCTTCAACTGTGGGAATGCAGGTCACTTTGCAAATGAATGCAGAAAGCCTAAAGTTGAGAAGAAGTCAAGTGAAAACATTGACTACAAAAAGAAATATTATGAACTTCTCAAACAAAAGGAAAGAGCATTCATCACAAAGGATGATTGGGCAGCTGGAGATGATTCTGATGAAGAGGAGGAGTTTGTCAATCTTGCTCTAATGGCCAACTCCACAGATCAAGAAGAAAACACTGGCAGCAGTAGTCAGGTATTCACTACAAACCTAGTTGAGTTAACTAAAGATGAATGCAATGCTACCATTAATGAAATGTCTACAGAATTGTATCATTTGCATGTTTCTTTAAAATCTCTCACTAAGGAAAATAGTAGAATTAAGGAAGCTAACACCTTTCTTAGTGATAGAAACAGTGCCTTAGAAGCTCAATTTATTGAGTTTGAGAGGCTGAAAATTGAGTGTCAGACAGCCAAGGATGATCTCTTGGTTGTTCTGAAGAGAGAAGAGATCATAAGAAAGCAGCTTGATAAGGAACAAGAGATTATTGCCAAATGGAAATCTGGAAGAGATGCTTCCACCAATATCATTAACATGCAAGGTAGAGAGACTTTTGTAGAGAATGAATGGAAGAGGAATAAGAAAGTGCTTGAGGTATCTGAGAACAGTTCAAGTGATGAGAATACTGATGATGATCATCAGTTGAAAAGCAAAGTCTCAACTGATGAGAGTCATCAGTTGAACAAAAACTCATCAGTTGACAAGAATGTTCTCAAGAAACTTAACAAGAAATATGGTCATGTTAAAAAGAATTTTGTTAAAGGTGAGAATAGTTCTTCTGAGACCAGTGATAGTGTTAATAACACTCTTAATTCCAGTAACAAGAACAAGAAGAAGTTGGATACTAGTGAGCATAAATCTGAGGAGACTAAAAAGAAGAAAGGAAATAGAAATGGCAAAATAGGAGTTAACAAGCACACCAATTACACTCCCAATGCTAGCGCTCTTAGGAAAACCTGCAGTAAGTGTGGTAGTGTAAATCATTTATCTGCTAATTGTAAAACTGTGATTGCTCCTAATTTATCTTTGCCTATTCCTATGACATCTGTTCCTCACATGAATTTATCTGCTATGAATATGATGCCTGGTTTATTGCCTCACAATCCTTATTCTCAGCCTAACATGCCATATATGTTCAATCCTTATTTTAATGCCTTTAACATGCCTCAATTTCATTCAAATTTGCATGGAATGAACAATGTATGCATACCTCAAAGGCCTGTGTTTGAAAACAGAGTTGATATTCCAATTTCTCAACCAAAACCAAAGATTGAATCAATTCAATCCAAGGTAAAGGTTGAGAAAGTGGAAAAGACTGCTAAGACTAACAAATCTGGACCCAAAGCAATTTGGGTACCAAAATCAACTTGATCTGTTTGTAAAATGTGTGCAGGGAAACCACAAGAAGAATTTGTGGTACTTGGATAGTGGATGCTCCAGGCACATGACTGGTGATTCCTCCCTGCTCACAAAGTTTGTGGAGAAAGCTGGCCCTAGCATTACCTTTGGAGATGACAGCAAAGGATATACTATGGGATATGGCTTGATTGCAAAAGAGAATGTCATCATTGATGAAGTTGCATTGGTGTCTGGTCTTAAGCACAACTTGCTTAGCATCAGTCAGCTCTGTGACAAAGGTTACAAAGTTAATTTCACTCATGTATTTGGATGCAAGTGTTATGTTCTAAGAAATCAAGGTGAAAATCTTGGAAAATTTGAGGCCAAGGCAGATGAAGCTATTTTTGTTGGATACTCTGATGGAAAATCATTTAGAGTGTATAATCTGAGAACCAACATTGTTATGGAATCAATCCATGTAGTTTTTGATGATAAAAAGATTCGAGGATTCTCAGATGAAGGATTTCATGATAATCTCAGATTTGAGAATGAAGGTGAAGGTGATCTGTATGATAGTGATGATGACTGTGATGACATTATTCAGAATGTTGGAATTAATCCTGGAACTAATGTTCCAACTGATGACTCTCTAGTGCAAGAAACAACTGCTATTGGAAATTCAACTGAAGCATCAGTTGAAACTACGTTGGAGGGATCAGTTGAAACACCTCAAGAATCATCAGTTGAAAGAATGTCTCAAAGTTTCAATCAGTCTAGAAATAATGAGATGTCAAATTTAGGGGGAGCTTTCCAACATGGAAACCTGAACTTCAATAATGAAGCCACATCATCAAGACAGTCACTTCCACCACAAAGAAAGTGGACAAGGGATCACCCTTTTGAGCTAATTATTGGAGATGCAAATGCATCTGTACAAACAAGAAGAGCAACTCAAGATGAGTGTTTGTACAGTGCATTCCTTTCACAGGATGAACCTAAAGTCATAGAAGATGCTCTCAAAGATGCTGATTGGGTTCTTGCTATGCAAGAAGAATTAAATCAATTTGAGAGAAACAATGTATGGAAGCTGGTACCCAAACCTAAAAACAGAACAATTGTAGGAACAAGATGGGTATTCAGAAACAAGGTGGATGAAAATGGAGTTGTCACCAGAAACAAGGCAAGGCTTGTTGCTAAAGGATACTCTCAATCTGAAGGAATTGATTTTGATGAGACCTTTGCACCAGTTGCAAGACTGGAAGCAATAAGAATCTTCCTGGCCTATGCTGCTCATGCAAACTTTAAAGTTTATCAAATGGATGTCAAGAGTGCTTTTCTAAATGGTGAACTGGAAGAGGAGGTATATGTCAGTCAGCCTCCTGGTTTTGAAGATCCAGAATTTCCAGAGTATGTTTACTTTTTATTAAAAGCACTCTATGGACTAAAGCAAGCACCAAGGGCATGGTATGACACTCTGTCTCAATTCTTGTTAGATAATCATTTTTTCCAGAGGAACTGTGGATAAAACACTATTCTACAGAAATGTAAATGGTGCCTTTATTCTGGTTCAAATTTATGTAGATGATATAATTTTTGGTTCTACAGATGAGAAACTTTGCAAGAAGTTTGCTAATCTAATGAAAAGTCAGTATGAAATGAGCATGATGGGAGAGCTCACCTACTTTCTTGGTTTACAAGTTAAACAAGTAAAGGAAGGTATATTCATAAATCAAACTAAGTACATTTATGATCTACTTAAAAAGTTTGATTTATTGGATTGCAAAGAAGCTAAGACTCCCATGCCAACAGCCACCAAATTAGAGTTAAGTCCTAATGAGAAATCTGTGGACATCTCTAATTATAGAGGCATGGTTGGTTCTCTTTTATATTTGACAGCTAGTAGACCAGACATTATGTTTTCTACATGCCTCTGTGCTAGATTTCAATCTGATCCTAAAGAATCACATCTTATTGCTATAAAAAGAATATTCAGATATCTTAAGGGAACACCAAATCTTGGTATTTGGTACCCTAAAGACTCTGGATTTGATCTAATTGGATATTCAGATGCTGATTTTGCAGGATGCAAAATTGATAGAAAAAGTACAACAGGCACCTGTCAATTTCTTGGTGACAAATTGATTTCTTGGTTTAGCAAAAAGCAAAATTCTGTATCAACCTCTACAGCTGAGGCTGAGTACATTGCAGCTGGAAGCTGTTGTGCACAATTATTGTGGATGAGAAATCAATTACTTGATTGTGGATTAAATCTCTCAAAAATCCCAATATTTTGTGACAACACCAGTGCTATTGCTATAACTGAAAATCCAGTACAACACTCAAGAACCAAGCACATTGACATCAAATACCACTTCATAAGAGAACATGTGATGGCTGGTACTGTTGAAATGCATTTTGTTCCAAGTGAAGAACAGATTGCAGATATTTTCACAAAGCCTCTTGATGAATCCACATTCACAAGGTTGGTAAGTAAATTAGGTATGTTAAATTTCTCCTAATTTAGAGTGAATTTTTCTGTATTTTGGCAGCCAGAATTTGATTAATTTTGATTTATCAAAATTGAATTAGTTATAATTCTGGATAAAGTCTATAATCTTTCAACTGATGAACTAGTGAAATTGTTTCAACTGATGTTTGAAACAATATCCTCTTGTTTTGTTTTTCATTCAACTGATGACACCAGTTGAAGACGCTTTCAACTGATCTTCATCAGTTGAATAGGAAGTTTAAAGAGGCGCTTATTCCATCCGTTGAAAGTATTATCAGATCTGAGCCGTTGAAATTTCTTTTGTCTCTCTCCTACTTTATACACACGATCGTGTGTGTAATTTTTGTAGAGTTCAATAAGAGTAATTTCTTCTCAACGGTAATTTCTCAGCCAATCACAGCAATTTTCTGAGAAAGTATTTAAGTGTTTTAATTTATTTTCATCTCTTTTCATCTCACTCTTTCGAATTCTTAAAGCTCTCTTCTCTCTCTGTGCAAAAGCAAGCTCTAATTTTTCTTCAAGTTTTCTCTGTAACTGCAATGGCACCAATGAAGAAGTATACTGCACCAAGTGGGTTCATTTATGAGAAGAACAACTTCGCATCATTTGTGGATACCAAGGCTGTAGAGGAGAAGGAGTATCACAAGATGATGGAGTTCATCAAGTCAAGCCAGCTCTCTTATGCTATGCTTGAAGCTCCTACCATCTACCATGAAATAGTGGAGGAGATGTGGACCTCTGCAGAGTTTAATAGTGAGAATGAAACTCTAACCTTCTCTATTAATAATGAAACTCATTCTGTTAATGCTGATGTTATGAAAGCATACTTTAAAATACCTGAAGACACTGTTTTATCTTTGCCTAGTGATGTTCAGTTGGTTAATTTACTTTATGCCATGAATTATGTTTTGCCAACTGATGCCTTAGGTAAAATAGAAAGAAGAGGTCTTAGGAGAGAATGGAGTTATCTGTGTGATGCTTTTATTAAGGCATTTTCTGGTAAAATTAGTAACTTCAATGCTCTTACTTCCCAGATTCTACAAATGCTTTACATGTACCTGACTAATGAATATTTCAACTTTGCTGGTTTGATGATCCAAGAAATTGGGGAGAAACTAGGTGATAAAACTGATAGACCTAGGAATATTTATTATGTCAGATTTCTTATGCTGCTAGCTAATCATCTCAATGAAAAGCTAGTTATCACTAACAAGGAAGCCAAGCTTCCCAGTTTTGTGCAGGAAAAGAGAGTCTTTAAAGATCTCTTTAGGATGAATCTATACCCCTCCTTGGAGGTGGTGTACCTGCCAATAATGGAGGCTGGAAAGGAAAAAGAGGTACATGGCTTTCCTACTACTCTTTCTCAACCCTCACCTTCTTTTCTTTCTGCCATCAGAGCTGTTGAAGAGGCCCATCAACAACCCACACAAGTGGCAAAACCTTCTAAAACCAAATCTTCTAAAACAACCTCAGATGCCTCCCAAAAGACATCTGTTGTAAAATCCAAGAAACACAAACCTGAGGGGAGTGTGATTGGAGGTTGTGAGGGGGAGGGAAAGGGTGAACATAAAAGAAGCCCTAAGAATAAGGATGGAAAGGTGTGTGCTGACCAGCCTGGCCACTCTGCAGTCTCCCAAAAGACTGTAGATGTTAATATAGAATTAAACTCATCCCTAGCAGCATCCTCCCAAAAGGATGTTGCTATTGAAAATAGTCCTCAACCAGGGACACAGTTAAAAAGGGGGAGGGACACCACTTCTTCACCAATAAAAGCTTATGGGAGAAAGAAGATGAGAAGTGACAAAGTTAAGCACTCTGCACACACACAGGCATCCATTCTGGATTTTATGCCTTTAACTTCTCAAAGTCAGATTGATGTGACTCCAATAAATGTGGAGTCACAGCCCCCTTCTTCATCTCAACAAATCACCCATATTTATGATCTTACCATCTCTACTACTCAAACACAATCCCCAACCTCCTCTGTGGATGTGGAATTAATTCACACCACACTTGTAAATTCTCCATCTTTGGATTTCATGGAGAAGCCCCCCTCTGAGATTGATCATCATCATTTTGATGATTTGTTGGATCTTTCTCTTCCACTTCCTTCTTCTGTGACAGTGTGTTCTGTGGATTTTCCTTTAAAATCAATCACCACAGACTCAACTATCACAGCCTCTAAACCTATTTCTTCATTTTCTTCAACTGATCTCCCTCATCAGTTGAAAAGTGTTTGTCCTTCAACTGATCTGCTTAACAGCTCTCATCAGTTGAATGCCTCCTCTACCTATGTTTCAACTGATGTCCCTCATCAGTTGACAACTGCTGCTACTTCAATTAATTTACCTTTTTCTACAGCAGTTGATCACATGGTAGCACAAACACTTCTAGGATTGAGTGGAGTGAGCTATGGAGTGGAGAGGCAGCCTAGTGAGCTGTCAAAAGGAGAGGGTGTGGAGAGTCTGGCATTTTCTTCTAGCCAGGAAAAAGGAGAGGATAAGAGTGACCCTTTAGTAAGGGTAAGTGAGGGAGAGGTAAGTGGTGTGGTGAGCCAAGGGGAGCCCTTGATGCAAGAAAAGAGAGAAATTGAGAGAAATGCAGGTGTCAATGAAGGGTTTAGTGAACAAGAGTTTCAAGCTGAATACAGATCCATATTGGATAGTGTTTCACTAGACCCTGTGACTTTTACTCATGGGATGTCTTCTATTCAAGACTTTGCCAGATTGGATAATCAAGCAGCTGAGAGGCACCTCAATTTGATTCACACTACATCTTCTATGCTTAGAGCAAAGGAGGCACTTACAGCTCTGCCTGCCAATGCTGGAGATGATTTCCATTATGATGATAGTGATGAAGACCTCAATGATGCTCTTGAGGAATCTCTTGTTGAACAACCTACAACTTCTCTACCTTCATGGCTCTCCATGCAATCTGCCAATGCCATTGTTGTTAGCATGGAGCTGCAAAGGCAAGCTTCCACCATTCTTCAACCACAATCTGCAAGCTCATCCTCCTCTCCAGCCATCTCTGCCACTATTGCCAGTCAGGCTCTAGACAATCTCAAGCTTCATAAATATCAATCTCTCCATTTTCAGCATGAGATAGAGCATCTCAATTCTCTCATTGCCTCTGTCAAGACTGACCTGACCAAGCAAATTGATGAAAAGCTTCCAGCTAAAGTCAAATCAGCACTTTCTGCATCTGAGCAAAAGCAACTTCAATTGGAAAAGCAAGTGGAAGTTCTGGAAGGAAATGTCCATATCCTAAACTCTAGAATGGAAGAGATGTTGCAGCATCAAAGAATTCAGACTGGACTTCTTCAACATCTTCTTCTTGCCTCTGGTGTTTCACTTCCCAGTCCATCCCCTACACTTGCTGCTAACAAAAAGGGGGAGAAAGAATTACCAACTCCTGCAGAATTGATCAGCCAAATTCCTCCTCCTTTCCACACTGAAAGGGAAAAGCAAAAGATTGAAAGGATGAAAGAATTGGACTCTATTGCAAAGAGAGTGGCTCAACTGGGCAAGAAATCTTCTACAGCCACCACAGCTCAAATTTCTTTTCCAACCAAAACTACAATTCTCAGGGTGATTACACCTGAGATTGTTATTCCTTCCAAGACAGAAAAGGGTGAGCCATCATTTGTGAATGAGTTTAAGGCCATTCTATCTCCAAGCAATTGTGGTTACTCCAAGCCTAGAAAAGACTCAAGCTCAATCTACTTTCCACTAGCCAGGCCTGACAAAAATGAATACAAGCTTTTGGGCCAAGAGATCAAAAGTTACAAAGACTGTACAGATGTGGCTTTAAAAGCTCATTTTGCCATCATCTACAGAGAAGGCCAAAAGCTGTTTATTGGAACTGGCCATCCTCACTACTCATTTGCAAAAGCTGAAGAGGTGGCCAGAGAATGTGAAAAAGAGGAGCTTGAATCTCAACTCTTTTTAAATCAAGAAATAGAGGTTGATGAAAGGTATGCTATTGAGCTGGAAGAGGAGTTGGCAGCTGAGCTTCTAAATGAGAAAAGATTGCCTCTTGAATCTTCTCCAAAGAAAAAGAGAGTCAAATCTAAAACTAAGATGCCTGAGGCAGCCAAGAGAAGAGAAGAAGTGCCAGAAAAGTCTATCTCAAAGCCTTCCTATCCAATCAAGGACACCACAGTAGTACATCCAGATGTCAACTTCCATGATGAGCCAATAATGCCAAAGGAGGAGCCAATTGACTTGGAAGATATTCCAATTCCAGCTTTTCTTGTTCAAGAAACTTCCAAGCCTAAGAAGAAAGTCAAGTCTGTGGCTAAGAGGATGGCTAACCCTCCTAAACCTCCAAAAGAACCTGAAAATCCTGATGACTATCTCATCATTGCTAACATTGAAGAAATTTCTGAGTTGGAGCTGGAGCTGGATGATCTTCAAGAAGTAAGAGGAATAGAAGCAACTTCAAAATTACCTGAAAGATTGGTATTCTCTTACAAAAACAAGGGTGATGTCATCTGGCCTCTTCACAGAGTTCTGAATTCTGAGGGATTCAGTTCTCTAACAAAAATATATGGATCTATGAAGAGGACTGGAGGATTTACACCACCTGCAAAGCAAATGGTACTAAAGAGAATCCTTGAGATCAGGAAGGAATGGAACTCAGATGCTAGTCTGCAAAGAAGGCTGAAAATCCCCTACACTGGAAAGAAAATTCATCATGAACCTACTCCAGTCATGGAATTTAGGGACAATCAAGGTGTTAGGAGATTTTTCAGACCTAAAGATCAACTCAAGGTTGCTAGCTTGAATACTCTGAAGACTCTCCAATCCAAGCTCAACAGACAAGATAGTGATGAAGAATGGTTCTACAGGATCTTTCAGAAACAAATTAATATTCTTGAAGAAAAACTTAAGTCCAGAAGAAGAAGATCTTCTAGGAACAAGTAACTGCTCAATCTAGAGGAGCATAATCATCTGTAAACTTTTCTAACTCTTGTATTTAAATTCTGCATTTTATTTTATTAATGTTTTGTTATCATCAAGTGTAGAATTTATGTCTGCATCTTCTCCAGTCATAAATTGGGGGAGATTGTTAGGAATCAATAATTTTTGATGATAACATAAACATTTTGTAACATGTCTTACTTAGAATCTTTATCAAATTTCAGTTGTAATTGTTATATTTCTTATCTTTGGGAATTATCAACGGATGGGTAGAATAGGATGGCTAATTGTAAATATCCAATGCCATGTAATTTTATCTAAGTGAAGGATATTTAACTGATGAGATGTAACTATTCAACTGATAAAGACTGGATGATGTTTCAACTGATGAATATCAAGCATTCAACTGAAGACAAAGTATTCAACTGATGATGCTGAGGAATTCAACTGATGAGACTGGAACAGCATTCAACTGATGAAGTTTGTAATTCATTCAACTGATGAGCCTAGCATTCAACTGATAAAGTCAAGAGCAGTTGAAAGCAACCAGAACCTTCAACTGATGAAGTAAAGAGCAGTTGAAAGTGACTAGACACTACTAGAATTATGCTAATATACATCAGTTAAAAACTGATGTCCCGTATAAGTTCAACTGATGTTACTGTGGGCGATGTTAAAGGTCCCTGTCTTTAACATCAGTTAGTAACTGATGTAAAAGACCACTTATTACATCATTTCCACTTAAAAAACCGATATAATAAATCAATTTTCCAATTTTAACACACTTTTATCTTCTGAATATGATCATAATATGATATTCTAATCTAATCTAACATACTCTAGACATGCCAATTTATTAGTTTTTCCCCCAAAAAACGATGTTGTTGTAACCTTTTACATCGATTGCTCAAAAACACCGATGTCTATTTCTCTTTTTACATCGGTTTATTGCTAGAAACGATGTCTAAACATAGGGGAACCGATTTCTTTGTTATCATTAACAACGGTTTCTGTTAAGGTAGACGATGTCTATTGTTGTCATTAACATCGGTTATTAACCGATGTAAAAGCTCTATGCCTTTAACATCACCCACAAAGACATCGTTCGAGTTTATTGGTTACATCAGCTACTAACTGATGTCTATATCTTTTAACATCGATTCAACTATAAATGAACTGATGTTTTAACAATCAATAACATTAGTTCTAGTTATAGTGCCTGATGTTATAATGGTATATTAACATCAGTTATCTTTTCTAACCGATGTTATGCATTAATATAATTTGACATCATTTTACTGTATAAATGATGTCTAACCAACCTGTTTACAAAACCAAATCTGCAAAACTACCAAATACCAAACCAATTTCAGCATACCAAAATCAAAAGCGAAACTACCAAAATAAATTGCAAAACTACCAAAACCAATTGCAACACTACCAAAATCAAATGCAAAACTATCAAAATCAACCTCCAAATCTGATTTGCATTAATAAACCAATATAACCAACATTCAACCAATACACCATATATCCAAACATAAATTTAAAGTGCAGATCCTATAATATCCGATAACATGATCTAATTATGAGAATACAAACTACATAATTGATTGGATATAATCCAGTGTCTCGAGCCGAACGATGTCGAGGTCCGCCTTAGAGTAAGTCTTGCGACTCCTAGCAGCCCACTGGAAATATAACATACATGCAATTACCAAAATCAGTATGCATTTCTTAACTTAACTTTCTGCATTTTAATAATCTCATTTAAATACTTAAAATTATTCCACCTCTCCAAGAGGTAATACCGATACAGGCAATTAGTCCACCTCTCCATCATGTCCCCAATGTTAACCACAAAGGCCCTGCATAAACATTTACAGTTAGGAAAGGGTTCTAATTATACAATTTTACTGGTACAAAATATAAGTCAATAATATGTAATGACTAGTGATAGATTGGGTCATTGGTTATATAATGCAAGGAAATAAAATTATGCACCCTTTGCATAAATCCAAATTACCTTTTCGCAACTGGCCCATCCAAGTTCTAACTCAGATAAATTTTACTTGTGTATTAAACTTCTGATTTTCTTGCCTATTTTTTGTCAATTGTCTCGTCTTTTAACACCATAAATATAATAATTTTTTTAGAAGAGAAAAAACTGACTGATGTTCTCCAAATTACAAGAGCTTTGTGATTATGGACTTACCCGCTGATATGAGGTACATCTTCCCAGACCTGTGGCTTCTTAGCTTTTTCCCTACATACCTGTGTACTTCGAATGCTTAACCAAATAGCACAGACATGAATAAGGATATTAAAGCTAAGCGACATATTAAACATACCTGAAGTCCAGGAACCCCATCAGTCACTAAAAGAGTCATCATTCCATAATCTGAATGAGCTGATGAACCTAAAACCTTCTCGTCCAAAACACCTGTTCACCTGAAAATGAAAAGCTCAATAAACATTTTTTCCGAAGCATATCCTCTTGATTTCATGTTCCGGCAAGCAAAATAATACAAGAGAGCATAAGCTCGTTCACGTGGGCACTCATGTAGTCATGTTTCCAGTGTAAGAGACCTCCTGAATTCCTGAAACTTTAGATAAATAAAAAGAAACAACAAAGGAAGAAACATCTGAACAAAAAAGGACCAACAAACTACAAAGATTAGGATCAAATGATAAAAAAATTATTATTAACACAGTGAACTGTTCTATACATACTTATGTGTAACTAAGATTGAAGAAATGATGTTTATATTAACAATGACTTAATTGATGCAATCCCGTATAAATCAGGTTGTTTTTGTCAGATAAAGAAGTACTTCTATAGATAAGCACCTATTTAGCCAAAACACCTCACAACAAATAGATGTCACATTCACAATAAGACCAACAGAAGGCACAATACACATTTTCAAAGATTATTAAGTTTGAAAATGGTGTTTATAGAGTTAAGATAATACATACTATAAGTTAAGATATTATGGGGTAGAGATTTACTGTTCCAGTACATTAATATGTGAAACGTTAACGCACACCGTCAAAGAAAAAAAAATCTTATCCTAATTTATAGCATCAAGAAAGTATAAACTGGATATTATTATGATGAGACATGAATGTTACTATTAATATTATACAAGTAAACCTGGATAGTGTAGTAGACGAAGAAAAGGGTCCACGGGTCCATCTTTTTCAAAAAAGTCTTCTTCTAGGTTTAAAGCCAAAGCAATCAGAGATATCAACCTTCTTCCGGCAGCCCTAAGAAAGCACACACCAGTATATCATCAGAATGTCACAAGGTCTTGTTGCAACCTCACATATCTCAAATAAGAGAAGAAAATACAACATTGATCATACACAACATATCTCGCATCAGATAAGCAGGATCCAAACCCACATAGAAAGAATTTATGGTATACAAACACTCATATAAGGCATTACTAGACACAAACTTATTATTAGGAGCAGGCTTTGGTTATGCTGATGCAGATTTGATCGTAGCAAGGAGATATTTAACAGAAGTATGTTATCAAGTTAACACAACTTGCTACATTATCCATAAAGGTAATTTGACTGATTCCCATCATCAGCCAATTAACACATAAAAAACACTGAAATGTGACTACGACAAAGTATACTTACCTGACTTTTTCATAGTATAGTTCCATTGTGAATCTCCAAGATGGTAATATTTCTGAATTTTGCCAAGCATGAAAACTAATTTGGTAATCTCAAACTAGAAAGATATAGTGCAGTCCTTCAGATCATAATTATTACAATGATATATTACGCGTAAATTATGTAATGAGGAAATATATTTTCCAACTCAGATACAACCTACATATTTCCCTACTACCTGCCTCAATAATTTTGCAGCATCAAGGAAATAAAATAATGTTTGTTCATCGACCGACATGGGTTAGTATAAACATACCTCGTGAAGGCCACTGGTTCAGATAGCTTTTATCATCTTCTATGGGACCTATATAGATCGTCTCTTTCAGATCACCTGCATGTAATTTGGCTGATGGAGTCGATACAGACAATGTGAATATACAAGATCAGGAAACAGCTGTCTAGATGGTCTAATTAATAAGAAGACTATGAACTGAATGGTATAAGTGGATAATTTGGACGCGAGGACAGTAAAATATCACTCAAGATCATAAACTTTATATACAGTACCTTGGTAACGTAAAGAGGCATCTAGTCTTTCCGAACAAAGGGGAGTGTAACCTCTGTGCTCCTTCCAAGCCAATTTCATCTTCTCTTCGAGGGGAAGACAAAAGAAGTTTCTGCTCTCTTCAAGCGCTTTTTGTATCAACTCAATTTCTATCCCATGATTAATGAGATAAAAGAAACCAGTGCCCTTACATGCCTACACACATTTTTTGCAAAATTTTATATGAAATCTTATGAATCATACAGCTTTAACATGGCTATGACTTTCTACTAATTTTATGTTTAGATATAAAGACCGATAAATTTACGCATTTCGAGCAGGGGCAAGGTACTTTCTTAGGATTCTTGCAGTTTTGTTCAGCATAAATCAAGAATTTTTCAACACCAATTTCATAATCCAACGAATCCCTATCTTTCAAAATCCATTCTTTATCCATACTCGACATACCTACAACCTACCTGATGTGCATTCAAATTACAACAAATTACAAACAATCAGCATATTGAACACCAGTAAAAGCTTCATATATACACAATAGCACCAATCAGTATCATTATTCAACTAAACTAATATTCAACATAATCAGTAGCCCTATATACCAGAGATACAAATCACATATATATACCCCTAAACTAATAGCCCTATATACCAGAGATACAAATCACAAACACTAGCACAATAGCACAAAATTAACCCAATACCCCTAAAAATCAGTAGCCCTCATATATATACAAGAACACCCAAATCAAAAATCTTCATATGTAGACAATAGCACAATATAAACCAATAAAACAACTGATATGGCTCTGAAATTGGCCCTAAAAATTATTGGGTTATTTTTAGGCCGGGTCTGATTAAAGGCCAGAATATAAGGCCCGGATTCTGGGTTTATCATCCAAAATTCGTGGCTAGCAGATTGAGGTTATAAAAAGCCCGTTGGGCATCCATGTTTGAGAAACATGGGCTGCCCAAACTCAAGGCACGAGCCCCCAACCCGGTCAGGGCCCAGAACTCGAATCCTATTCCTACTAGGAGTCTGACTGACGAGTCCAGGACTCCAAGAGTCCTACAAGAACTCTGAATTTCATGGATAACTATCTAGAGTCCTAGATAACCTCCAGTAGCTCAAGATAAGGATCAGAGATCAGTCCTATCCTATCTCTGACTCAAATACCTATTTCTACTAGGACTCTAACACCAGGGATCCTACTTCTAATCAGTCTCTAACCCTGAGACATCTATATAAAGGGCTCTACCCCTCCAAAATAGAACTACGTTTTTTGACTTGATTCTTCACCCCGCTGAAGATACGTAGGCACCTCGTGAGGACCCGTCTGAGTTCCGACTCGCGAGATCAGTCAAAAAGCACGAAGCTCACCCCTCGATTTTTGATCCATAACATTTGGCGCCGTCTGTGGGAAGAAGACAACAACCATGGTGTCCACCAGATTACGCTCAGAAATTCATGCACCTTCAAATGGAGACAACACCGCAACCCAGGATCCACCCTTGTCTCAGGTCACCGCTGGAACCTCAAATCCCATCACCACCACACCACCAGTCACGTTGACCCTTGCTAGCAGTGGCACAACCACCGCTGCTCAAACCTCGATTCCTATGATTTTTGGCACGCTGCCCCCTCTGACTAATGTTGTGGCCACAGCCACTGATCATGGGACTCATTACTCTACCGTTGTGACAACCACAAGAGGACCAACAGATGAGTATGTAGTTTATACGGACGACTCTTCTGAAGATTCAGAGAGGGACTACGATATTCCCCCACGAAGAAGGAGAGATGGAAATCAGAGCCGAGGCTCCCAGCACAACATTAGGCCGAATAACCCCGAGTCCCGTCGACCCACGGACCAGGAGTATGAAGCTAGGATTCGAGCTTATGAACAGGAGATAGCTCAATTGAAAAGAGACAGGGCGGCACAACAGGCCAGGCAGCCACCGCCCGAACCTCGACAAAGGACTGAAAACCCTCAGAACTCAGGTATGAATAGAATTCACTTGTTGGCTGCAGGTGATCCAGAGAACCCGATCCCCCCATTCACCGAGGAAATCATGGCAGCAAGGATTTCTCGAAAGTTCAAATTGCCCACTATTAAGGCATATGATGGAACGGGTGACCCCGCGAATCATGTACGAACCTTCATGAATGCATTGCTGTTGCAACCAGTCACGGAGGCCATCAAGTGTCGAGCCTTCCCCCAAACCTTGAGCGGGATGGCTCAGCACTGGTATAGTCGACTACCCCCTAACTCTATATCCTCGTTCGGAGATTTGAGCCGAGCTTTCATAGGACAGTTTATTGGGAGTAAGACCCACGCTAAGAGTTCAGCCTCGTTGATGAACCTTCACCAAGGCAGGAACGAATCCCTTCGAGACTATATGAATAGGTTCACTAAGGAGGCGCTCAAAGTCCCGGATTTGGACCAAAAGGTAGCGATGATCGCCCTTCAACAAGGAACCACGGATGATAATTTCCGCCGCTCACTAGCCAAGAGGGCCCCTGACAACATGAATGAGCTCCAAGAGAGAGCCGGGAAGTATATTAAGGCGGAGGAAAGCATGAGAAAATCCCAGAATAACCAGGGACCAACCACGGACTCTAAGAAGCGTGGGAACGATACTGAATATGATGCTGATAACAAGTATTTGAAAAGGGATGATGGTGAAAAGTCACAATCAGGACCGAGGTTCACTGAGTATGCAAGGCTGAATGCCCCTAGGAGTCAGATTCTGATGGAAATTGAGAAAGAGGGAGGAGTTCGATGGCCGAAGCCAATTAGGACTGACCCCGAAAAAAGAAACAAGGACTTGTATTGCAGGTTTCATAAGGATACAGGACATAAGACCGATGATTGTCGGCAGTTGAAGGATGAGATTGAGTTTTTGATCCGGAAAGGCAAGTTGTCCAGGTATACTAAGGATGTAGATAGGAATCCCCATGACAATGATAGTCGCGATAGGGACAATGATGATCATGATAGGAGAACCGAGCCTCGAGGGCCCGTGATCAATATGATCTCTGGAGGACCGACTGCAGCAGGCTTGTCTAGTAACTCACGAAAAGCTTATGCTCGTGAAGTGATGTGTATCGTTGGAGAACCCCCGAAGAGGGCCAAGACCGAGATTGCGTTAACCTTTGATGATTCTGATCTAGAAGGGGTGAAGTTCCCCCATGACGACCCGTTGGTCATAACTCCCGTTATTGGAAACTCATCTATTAAGAGGGTTCTTGTTGATAATGGAGCTTCTGTAGACATCCTCTTCTATGATGCTTATCAAAAGATGGGGTATGCTGATTCACAGTTGACACCGTCCAACATGCCGATCTATGGTTTCAACGGAGTAGAATCCAAGATTGAAGGAATAATCCAATTACCAGTAACCATGGGAGCAGAGCCACGACAGGCCACTTATATGTTGAATTTTATGGTCATTAAGGCCTCATCAACCTACAACGCTATCCTAGGAAGGACAGGGATGCATGCTTTTAAAGCCATAGCATCCACATATCACTTGAAAATCAAGTTCCCCACAAGAAACGGGGTAGGAGAAGAAAAAGGAGACCAGAAAATGGCCAGGAGTTGTTATGTTGCAGCCTTGAAACCCGGGGGAGTCGGGGGGCAGGTTCTATCAATTAAGGAATTGGTTCCCATCTCCTTGTTCCGAGGTAAACCAGAAAAGGTTATGGCGTTTGATCTTAAGAATGCAAGAGCCACGTATTGGCGCTTAGCTAATAAGATGTTTAAGCATCTAAATGAGAAGACCGTGGAGGTCTATGTCAATGATATGCTAGTGAAGAGCTTGAAGAAAGCTGATCACCTTGAGCGCCTGAGAGAGGCTTTCAGAGTCCTGAGGACAAATAAGATCGAAGTCTTGACTGACCAACCCCTTAGGATGATAATGCATAGCCCGAAGGCTAGTGGAAGATTGATTAAGTGGGCAGTAGAGCTTGAAAATTTCGACATTCGATACAAGCCACGGGTGGCAATCAAAGCTCAAGCTCTGGCTGACTTCCTAGTTAAATGCACCATTGACAACCAGGAAGTCGGGGGGCAGGAGAGTAGGGTAGAGGAACCCAAAGAAGAGGAGAAACTTAATGAGCTTTTTGACGAAGTTTCAAAAACAAATGGTGCAGGGCTTGTGCTCCAAACCCCTGATGGGTTCGTCATTGAGTTTTCTACAAAGCAAGATTTCCCGGCCACAAATAACGAGGCTGAATGTGAAGCCTTATTGGCGTGCCTTGGACTAGCTAGAACTCTGAGAATCAAGAACTTAAAAGTCTGTGGAGACTCAAGACTTGAAGTCTTTCAGTTAGCTTATGGAGCCAAAGCAGTGGTGTCACTAGTCGCGACTCGTACAACTTTCAGACCCTGGATGGAGCCAAGGTTCCAAGGAGTTGGCACGCCACCAACTTGAAGATTTATTATGTTTGATTGTCTTAGTAAGTAGATCACCATTGAATAAGGTCTGATAGACCATTGTCATTTAGTTTTAAACTTTCTTGATTTCAGTTATTTATCTCTTCTACTATAGTTTCAATAAAATTTCTCGAGGATTGTTCCATATCTAATGTTTCAATGTTTTCCTTGAGTATTTGTTTATCTACAACGAATTAATCAACTCGAAACAGGGGTTCTATGGTCTTTCTGTGGCCCTCAGCTTGATCCTTCCAAGCTTTAGCCTGAGAAAGCCTAATACAACCCCATTATAGAATAAGCCTAGAAATGGCCCCTAAAACACATGCCATGGCTCAGTCTTAGTTAAGAGATTGGCCTATGATATGCCTAAGGGATTATTGTTTGACTTAACAAATAAAAAACTAGTCTCGATTAGACAATAAGCTAACTAGACACAGCGAGTCTCGGCTTTAAAAGCCTTCTAAACTCCTAGATCAACCTGAACTAGGTCTATCATAATCAAACATGATTACGCTCGAGAGCGCCCAATGAGCGCCTTGGGAGCGCCCTATAAGCGCCCCAGGAGCGCCAAGAACGCCTGAGGAGTGCCTGATAACACTCACCATGGAGACCTGGGCTCCCAACACGCCCTAAATCGACCTGGGTGAGGTCGACAATCAACATGGTGTTGGAAAACACCCAACGCTCGAGAGCGCCCTAGAAGCGCCTTGGGAGCGCCCTATGAGCGCCCCAGGAGCGCCTAGAACAACCGAGGAGCGCTTGGGGACCCAACGCCCTAAGTGCGCCTTGCAAGCGCCCTAAGTGCATCTGATGACCTGGGTGAGCTCCACAATCAACTTAGGTGCCAAAAGGCGCGCAACATCCAAGTGCGCCCTAGAGCGGCCAACGAGCTCCCTGGGAGCGCTCTATGAGCGCCCCAGGAGCGCCAAGAGCGCCCGAGGTGCGCCTGAGGACCTCACCAGCGTCGACCTGGGCACCAGGGATGCCCTAAATCGACCTGGGTGAGGTCGACAACTGACTTGGGTGTCAAAAAAACACCCAACGCCCGAGAGCGCCCGATAAGCGCCCTGGGAGCGTCCTATGAGCGCCCCACGAGCGCCAATAGCGCCCGAGGTGCGCCTGAGGACCTCACCAGCGTCGACCTGGGCACCAAGGATGCCCTAAATCGACCTGGGTGAGGTCGAAAACTGACTTGGGTGTCAAATAACACCCAACGCCCGAGAGCGCCCAAAAAGCGCCCTGAGAGCGCCCTATGAGCGCCCCAGGAGCCCCAATAGCGCCCGAGGTGCGCCTGAGGACCTCACCAGCTTCGACCTGATCACCAAGGATGCCCTAAATCGACCTGGGTGAGGTCGAAAACTAACTTGGGTGTCAAATAACACCCAACGCCCGAGAGCGCCCGAGAAGCGCCCTGGGAGCGCCTCATGAACGCCCCGAGAGCCCCAATAGCGCCCGAGGTGCGCCTGAGGACCTCACCAGCTTCGACCTGGGCACCAAGGATGCCCTAAATCGACCTGGGTGAGGTCGAAAACTGACTTGGGTGTTAAAAAACCCCTAACGCCCGAGAGCGCCCGAGAAGCGCCCTGGGAGCGCCCTATGAGCGCCCCAGGAGCGCCAAGAGCGCCCGAGGTGCGCTTGAGGACCTCACCACCGTCGACCTGGGCACCTAAAATGCCCTAAATCGACCTGGGTGAGGTCGACAATCGACTTAGGTGTTAAAAAACACCTAACGCCCGAGAGCGCCCGAGAAGCGCCTTGGGAGCGCCCTATGAGCGCCCCAGGAGCGCCAAGAGCGCCCGAGGTGCGCCTGAGGACCTCACCACCGTCGACCTGGGCACCTAAAATGCCCTAAATCGACCTGGGTGAGGTCGACAATCGACTTAGGTGACAAAAAACACCTAACGCCCGAGAGCGCCCGAGAAGCGCCCTGGGAGCGCCCTATGAGCGCCCCAGGAGCGCCACGAGCGCCCGAGGTGCGCCTGAGGACCTCAACAGCGTCGACCTGGGCACCAAGGATGCCCTAAATCGACCTGGGTGAGGTCGACAACTGACTTGGGTGTCAAAAAACACCTAATGACCGTGAGCGCCCATAAGCGCCCGAGGTGCGCCCACGGTGCGCGCGAGCGTCGACCTGGGCGAGGTCGAGCGCCCATGAGCGCCCGAGCTGCGCGCCAGCATCGACCTGGACGCCCTGAGCGCCCTAAATCGACCTGGGCGAGGTCGAGCGCCCCTGAGCGCCCGAGGTGCGCCCGAGTTGCGCGTCAGCGTCGACCTGGACGCCCTGAGCGCCCTAAATCGACCTGGGCGAGGTCTGGCGCCCTGGAAGCGCCCGGAAAACGCTCAAAAAGCGCCCCAGAACACTTGATGTACCCCCAAAATGCCTCGGATCGACTAAGGAAAGTCTAGAATCGGCCTAGATGGCTGACCTTACTCAGAATAGGCCCGAGAAGTGATTGAAAAGGCTTGAAAAGTCGTCTGAGATGCTCTAAAACTTTAGAAAAGTTTCTACGAAACTTATCCAAAGTTGGGGGGCAAATGATATGGCTCTGAAATTGGCCCTAAAAATTATTGGGTTATTTTTAGGCCGGGTCTGATTAAAGGCCAGAATATAAGGCCCGGATTCTGGGTTTATCATCCAAAATTCGTGGCTAGCAGATTGAGGTTATAAAAAGCCCGTTGGGCATCCATGTTTGAGAAACATGGGCTGCCCAAACTCAAGGCACGAGCCCCCAACCCGGTCAGGGCCCAGAACTCGAATCCTATTCCTACTAGGAGTCTGACTGACGAGTCCAGGACTCCAAGAGTCCTACAAGAACTCTGAATTTCATGGATAACTATCTAGAGTCCTAGATAACCTCCAGTAGCTCAAGATAAGGATCAGAGATCAGTCCTATCCTATCTCTGACTCAAATACCTATTTCTACTAGGACTCTAACACCAGGGATCCTACTTCTAATCAGTCTCTAACCCTGAGACATCTATATAAAGGGCTCTACCCCTCCAAAATAGAACTACGTTTTTTGACTTGATTCTTCACCCCGCTGAAGATACGTAGGCACCTCGTGAGGACCCGTCTGAGTTCCGACTCGCGAGATCAGTCAAAAAGCACGAAGCTCACCCCTCGATTTTTGATCCATAACAACAACCAAACATAGCAAGTATAGAGCAATTAAAGCTTACTAACTCAATAAATAAGCTCCAATCGACTGATTAAGCTCAAGCTTCGAGCAGTTGAAATCGAGGTCGCGACTAGCAGCTAGCAGCTCTTGGAGCTCGGGACTGAAGAAGCAGCTCTCGGAATCGAGGCTGTACAGCTCGGAATCGAGAAGTAGCGCCTAAACTCGGACGGAGATGGTGAATCAAGCTCGCGCGATATCTAGGGTTCTTGAGAGCAGAGAGGGGTGTGTGTCGGGTGTGTTCGAGAGAGGGGTGTCTGAATGTTTTAAGCGGATGGATTCGATATATGTTTTTAAGTTTTGTTTTAATTATTTTGTGTTATGTTTTTTGATTTATATTTGTAATGTGTTGGGTTGTAATGTGTTGGGTAATTTTAATTTGTGTGTGTATGTGAGGAGAGTAGTTTTAATTAGTTTAATATTTTAATTTAGGGGAATAATTATAATTTTTAATATTTTAAATTTATAATATATATGATTTAATTTGTGTATTTTAATTATTTTTATATTTTAAAATTATATATATATATATATATATATGATTTTGTATTTTAATGATTTTGATTATATAAATATTTTATATGTATGTATTTGTGGTTAAATGATTTTAGTTTAAAGTTTTATGTTATGAATATTGGAGGGAGATGAAATTTGTTTAAGGGAGGGAAGTTGAAATTTTATAAGGGAGGGAGATTTTTGATAAGGGGGGAAATGGGGGTGAGAATGGTGGATTTTTTTTTTTAAACACGCACCTTACACATCAGTTGCATAAATAACTGATGTCTAAAGCACTTTAACACATCAGTTTAAGTGAAAATGATGTTAAAAGCATTTTTAACATCAGTGGCAATTCTAACTGATGTCTGAAGTGCGATGTCTATTCCACTTTTTCTAGTAGTGAGAGCTTAAGTCTGACAAATCACATGGATCGAATTACACTAAAATAGACATGGAAGCCTAATTAGGAAAATAAAGAAGAAGCAGAAACATACTTATCTCATGCAGTGCAATCTGGATCAAATCAAGATGATGGTCAAAGATGAAGACATCTCAGAAAGCATGCATAAGACAAAGTTGTGCAGCATTGTTTTTAGATTAGAGTGCATTTTGTAATCTAGCTAAAAACTTTGTAAAACTTGGAGTATATAACCAAGTTAGAAGCATCAGTTGAACTTGTTCAAATTACTTGAGAGAAAAATCTGAGAGTTAGAACTTGTTTGAGTGATGAACCAGCAGCTGTGCGAATTGTAATCAATCCACAGATTCTTCTATATAAAATCTCACGGGTGGATCTTTCAATCCACCCGTATTTTTAAATACTTGGTGTGTTCTGTTTTGCTGTGATTAAGTGTATTGCTTCTTGAATCTTTTAATTTGTAAAAGATTGTATTCAACCCCCCCTTCTACAATCTTTCTAATAGTTGGTGTAAAATAACATCTTATTACCAGAAAAGCTTAATTAATGCTCCCCCAGTACGTTATTTGTCCTGTTGCTTCTTTCCCACTTCTTTTGCTTCCTGTCTGTGCATAATTCTATTAAATTTAACTAAAATTCCTCAAATGGAAGGACATTGAGCTGCTGCACATTCAAGTCCATTTTGTTTTGAGCTCAACTCCGTCGCTGTGGTGCTTACTATTCCTGATTCAAGCCATGAATTCAAATTTAAATCAATGGTCACTCCTCAGCAGCTGCAACTTACGAACCCTAATCCACAAAATTCAAATCTCCAGCTCTCAAATTGATTATCAGCTAGCGAATTTTCCGCATATTAATGAGAGAGGTATGTATTTTCCATGTATTGTTTTCGGTTTAATGGTAGATGTTTTCTTTGTAGATGATAACAGACGGTTTCTCCTTACTTTCAGGCTAATTGGGATCATCTCAAGCTTGATAATTTCACCTCCTTGCAAGGTGATTTTGCTTACATTCTGTTGTATTTTCCATGTATTGTTTATGATGGTGGTTACAATCTGTTGTATTTATGATGGTGGTTACATTCCGTTGTATTTATGATGGTGGTTCCATTCTGTTGTATTTATGGCGTGTTTATTTGGTTGATTACAACTGAGATGTAGACAGCCCAGTTCGAAGGAGAAGAAAGATTCATGGGTCGAACACAACACATCAGGAATCCTCCAATACACAGAGTGAGTTTCAACCAACACTGCTCACATGTAAAACCATTTATTAATAGTTCAAATAACTGTTGTAAAATGAATTGTTGCCTCAAACAACCTGTTTTTTTAGGTGTATTGAATGGCAGTCCCATTTCTCATGGATTCCATACTCCTCCTGTGCCCACATTCAACTCTAGACAACCACTGTCCAACATAAGAAATTTAGGTGGTATGTGCACTGTCCTTTAATTTCATTTATGTCGAATCTATGTTTTAATTCACTATTTCTGTTGTTAGTAAAACAAACAGTGTTAGTACAGCATTTTTTTATTCCTACCTATATTTTTAGGTGGATTGAATGCCAGTCCCAGCTCTGTTGTTGGTAATTCTCATGGGTTCCGTACTCCCAATGTGCACACATTGAACTCTAGGCAACCACTCTCCAACATAACAAATTTAGGCGGTATGCTCATTTTCTTTGTGTTCCATTTATGTCGATTTGTTCTGATAATGAAGGTAACCGTTAAAGAAACAGTGTTAGTAAAGATATTGTTGCATTTTCTACCTATTATTTTAGGTGTGTTGACAGGCAGTCCCACTTCTGAATCACATGGATTCCATACTCCCCCTCTGGCCACATTGAACACTATACAACCACTCTCCAACATAACAAATTTAGAAGGTATGCGCATTTTCTTTGTGTTTCATTTATGTCGATTGTGTGTTTTCATTCACCAATTGTTATCATAATAATGATTTTGTATTTTCATTCACCATTTCTTATTTTTGGCGATTGTGTGTTTTCATTCACTATTTGTTATGATAATAATAAAGGTAATCCTACAAGGAACTGTGGGCGTAAGGCAGCTACCCGTCGTGCTGCCACGTCCGAAAATACTCCCTAGACTGCACCCAGAGATTCAACAGGTTGTGATATTACAATCCTATCAAAATATATAGCTGCTTTCTAAATTATGATTTCTTTATTCATTTGGATATATGATAGATTTCTTTATTCATTTGGACAGTCCCATGCTCTCATATATTCAAGAATTTATTTGGTGCAACAAATACTCCCCGTACAAGTAGCATTGTCCGTTCTGGAGCCTTCCGAAGTACAACCTCATCGAACAATACCTCCTGTTCTGCAAGAAATTTTACGCCAGGTACTTTGTTTGCCACATATTTAAGAGTTCATGGAATATGTTTTATTAGTACATGGATTGCATTTTATTTATGCTGCTGCCTGTTTGACACCATTTGTTGGTGCATTGTTTTATTTTAGATATGTTAAATGCTGAGTCTAATGGAATTGATTCAACACCTCTGCCTATGTACCCGTCTAGACAACCACCTTCCAATATAACAAATGTTTCTGGTAAACCTTTGTATTACAATGTTTATCTTATGATTTTGTGTACCTTTTATTTTGAGAATACATAACATTTTACCGGCTTATAACTTAGGCACCCGTACAACAAATCGTGTGCATAAAGCAGCAACCCGCAGTACTACCACATCCACCAATAACCCTGAATCTGCACCCAATAAGAAAACAGGTTGCACTCTTAAAATTAAAACAGAATATATAGCTCCAGAATGTAATGATATTTCACAGAATTAATGAGTTAATTTTTTTTGCACAGTCCCACGTTCTGATATATTCAAGAATCTATTTGCTTCAGCAAATAGTCCTCAGTCATGTACAACACAGAATGTTAGAAACCGTTCTGTTGACACTACACAAGTACGCTGTTCACGGTTGTTTCAGCCAACAAATGATGACACCAATTACGAAGAAATTGGTAAAAAAAACTATCCTTAAGAATCTGGTTAGATCCTGCAATTCTTTAATTATTCGAACACTAATGACTCAAATGTGTTTATTGCCATTAGAGAATTCCCGTCCTACTGATATACCTTCTGAAGACGAAGAACGGCTCTCTGATTATGGTAATACTTTAGAGCATCTAACTTTTTAATGATGCCTGCCTAATTCTATTTCCCTATCTTTTTTAAAATTACAAATTATGTTATGTAGATGGCAGTGAAGTCTCTGAAGACTCATCAGAACCGGAGCCATTTGAAGACGCTCCTCCTATGCATCAAGGTAGTTTGTTCTTTTCATACCACTATTTCTCTACAAGAATTTGTAATGGAGGCTTTAAATTTTTTGCAGTGCCAAATGGCTATGCCTCTTTGGGACCTCCTACCGAGTGCTGTAACAAATGTCATGCTATTATGTGGAAAGAGGAGAGGGTGAATAAAAATGTTACGAAGGGCATCCCTAAGTTTAGCACATGTTGTGGACAAGGTACCATTAAACTTCCACTGACTCCACCAACTCCTGATTACCTCATGCATTTGTACACTGATAAAAACAAGTCCAAGCATTTTAAGCAGCATATCCGTCTATACAATGCAATGTTTTCCTTTACTTCAACTGGTGGAAAAGTAGACTACTCAATTAATCGTGGAAGAGCTCCTTATGTATATCGTCTCAATGGTCAAAATCACCATGTCTTTGGGACACTCATCCCTGATGATGGAAAAGATCTGAAGTTTTGTCAACTTTATATATATGACACTGAACATGAGGTGCAGAATAGGATGAAATGGGTAAGAGTTGATGATGGTGAGCCTGTCAATTCTGAGATTGTTGAAGGCTTGATAAGGATGTTAGATGAAACTAATCAGCTGGTTAGGAAGTTTAGACAAGCCAGGGATCGCTTCAAAGAGCAGCCAATAAGGAATTTGAGAATAAAAATGAAAGTCTGCCGTTCGGAGAGTGGCCGTGAAAATAATATCGGGCCATCAGATGAGGTAGCTGCTGTTCTGGTTGGAGACATAAACACTACAGTTGGTGAAAGGGATATTATTATTGAGAAGACTAATATTGATCCTAATGTAAAAGATTTTGAACGTATCTGCTCTGTACACCCCTCACTTATGGCTCTTCAATACCCACTACTGTTCCCCATGGGTGAAGATGGTTACCATGATGAGATTCCATATGTTGATCCTGACAACCAGAACAAGAAGAAGAGGAAACGGATTACCATGAAAGAGTACTACTCTTACAAACTACAAGTTCGAAAAAATGATGGTATTCATGCTCATCTTTGTCTGCTTTTGTTTTGACTTCATTTTCACAATGTTTTCAAAAGCTAATGAAATAAAATTTTGCTAAACAGGTCTCACAGTTCGTTTGGGTGGGCGTTTGTTCCAACAATATGTCGTTGATGCTTTCTCTACTGTAGAGCAGGCGCGTTTGTGGTGGCTACGTACTCATCAAAAGATTTTGCGTAGTGATTTATATACCAATATTTCCAAGAAACTTCAGAAGGGGAATACCGATACTGCTAATGTTGGTAAAGGTTTCATTTTACCAGCTAATTTCTTGGGATCCAGGCGATATATGCAGCAGAATTTTCAAGACGCACTAGCTGTCTGCCGCGTCATAGGCCATCCAGATATTTTCCTCACAATGACCTGCAATGCTTTATGGGATGAAATTTTACATATGATGAAGCATCTACCAGGCTGCTCACCACAAAACTCTCCTGACATTATTGCAAGAGTATTTCACCAGAAGCTACAACAAATTGTTGATGACATCAAAAAGAAGAATTATTTTGGTACCTGCCTAGGAGGTACTATTTAAATTATGTAGTAATTAATATTCATTCACATCATTTCATTTATTTCCATTTCGCGAATACTGATATTAATTTCATTTGTTAGTCATGTATGTGGTGGAGTTTCAAAAACGTGGTCTACCGCATGTACTGTTCGCAAAAATCTACACGCAAGCGCACGTGATCATAAGTAATATATTTGTTCGTTCCCACAGAGACTGGTGAATTAAGAATACGCACCTATGCAACAATGTATGGGTAATTTTCACTGCTAAGACAATTAACAAGGATGTGTTCTTTTATACTAATAACTAAAATTACTAATCAAATTCAGAATAGGAAAACACATGAGATTCTAATTTCATTATCGAATTCATCTAGAATTGAAATTACTGATTAACATGCGACTGTTGATCCTAATCAGACAACACGAAAGTAATACATGCCAACTCTCGTTGCACACATATCATACCAATCAAAATCCACAATTAAGACAGAGATCTCATGGACACCAACAAAGCTCAGACCCTATATCTCTATAGCGGTAGTGTAAGCAGAGAGGTTTAATAACAAGTCGTCTATCGTGATTACACAGGGTGATAAAAATAGTTCAAGTCTACCACAAATTATGTTTCATTCACATAATCCTATGTTTACATGGCATAGTTCTAAATTCAATCATCCACTCTCGCTTCAGAAAGAATTAACAGACAACTTAGAAGTTAGCTACGCTCCTAAGAAGAATAAGCACTGCTCATGCAAAGAAATCAACGTACGTCACAAAATCAAGTAATTAATATTCTTTACTAGACTACATCGATAAATCCATTAGAATCCCATGAAGGCGGTTAGTTCATAATCGAACTAATCGACATCATGGGTTCTAATGAAAACATGATAAATAAACTACGAGAATTAAACGGAATAAAAGTACTTGAATTAATAATAAAGAACACAACGTTACAGATTTGATGTTCACGATCTCGCTCGAAACTGTCACTTCCTCGCGAAGAACGATCCAATACAAAACTGATAATGTGCTTGATTACAAGAGAAAAACTAATAAAACTATAATCCGATATTCTACGATACATGTGAGGCTAGGGTTTTACACATGAGAAAATAAAGTACATTGACCAAGTCAACCGGGCCTCGACCGCTGCTAAAATCCATCAGAAAAGCTTCAAAAAATCGGCCCGGGACACTTCTGCTGGGCGTGGCCGCGCTAAACTAGCGCAGGCGCGCTAGTGGTCCCAGTGGATAGCGCGGGCACGCTAACAACTAGCGCGGGCGCGCTACTGTCTGCCACTGGCAGCCCGTTTCTTCGTTTTTCAGCTCGTTCTCGCGTGCATGCCCTTCCTCGCTCTAGTACCACTTCCGTAGGTGATCACGGTTGCATTTAGCACATGCAACAAGCCCTTTAAACCCCTAGATAGCTCTAGTGGACGAGTGTGTTCTCGTGAGGGTTTGTAGAAGATGTACCCACAAAATCCCAAGTCGTGATGAATCCACAATTCTCTATTCTTGCAAATAATGCACCAAAAACAACCTAAGATGATAGAAAATCACTTCATCACCTCAACTCGTGACCTGCACAGAAAAACAATAAAAACACATCAAAAGACACAAAACACTTAAGTACAACCAACCAATTTAAGTGGAAATGAAGGCCTATAAGTGTGTATAAATACCACTTATCACACCCCCAAACTTAAACTGATGCTTGTCCTCAAGCGTCAACGACACTATACAATAATACAATGCAATGCATGAATGCAACTACGTGATGAATGAGTGAACTATGAAGTAATTGCCTTGCCAATTATAATACCTCAGATTGTGCTAATGTTCTCGAATTTCATCTCTCTCGCTACCAAGTCAATTACTCTTCTATTTACAAGTGTGGAGTGCCAGTGTGTGCAAGCATGCTCTTTTATTGAGACAAGACAAAAACTACTACTCCCACAGAATCCCAATCAAGAATCATAAAAGTTTAAAACTAACACCCCGTCACCTAAGTCCAACTAAATGCCAAGGTCCCAAAGAATGTCCACACCCTTCTATTTTATTCACTATATTTTTTTTTTCTTTTTATTGGTGATTAATTGCTCGGTCTAAGGTCAGAGCGCTTCGCAGTGTAAATGCGTTACGAACACCACAAGACTTCACACACCAATTATTCACTCTATTCTAGTGGTTTATTTAACTGTGCAATGGTTGAGATCCCTAAAGACTTATGCACTAGTACCCATGTAGCGAGCGTTGGGTCAACAATCCCAAACCACGAAGGGCCTTAGGTTGTTAGGCACAAAGTCCCCTCAGACTTAATTACTCGAGTACTAATGAGCTCAACCTAGTTAATTCTACCACTTATTTTTTTTTGTGAATTTATTTACTACTATTTCTTTTTTTTTTCTTTTTTTCTTTTTTTAGAAAGGTATATCTACTCCTCAGTTCCCCCAAACTTAAGATTTACAGACCTAAGCTGAAGGATGCTCAATTCAATCCTAGAATTCATGGAATTTCGTCTAAATCCTATCTCAAGAACATATGTGAATTACAATTTCCAACACAAGCAATTTCCAAGTACTAACCTAGCATTGCAATTGAAACTACTAATCAAGAACTACGCACATAACTCATCATAGGCAATTAACTTGGCTTAACTTCATAATTCATGCAAATGCTCGTGATACTAACTACGACAATTACCACTAAACATGTAAAATAAATAAAAATGAGAAAAATAGAAAGAAAACGTGTGCAAAATAAAAAAAAACGTGAGAAATAATCAAAGCAAAATAAAAGCAAAATAAAATAAACGTGAACTACATGAACTAACTAACACATGCAATAATAAACTACATTATAATAATATGCTCTTCCTTAGATTACCACCCCCAAACTTAAAATTTTCAATGTCCCCATTGAAAGTGATAAAAAGGCTAGAGCACCCACATACCTACTCGGAGTCCGAGTCCTCCCCCTCCTCTGCTGGAGGTGAATCAGGTGGAGGATACTGCATCCCTGCTCCGAATACTGGCCACTGAACTGTGACTCCCTGTGCCTGAAAAGCACTACCAAGAGCCTGTGTCAAGTCAAACGCAAACCTCTGGTGGATGTCATGCATAGTGTCCATCCGTCTCGCTAGGCGGCGATAATGAACATCTCCCATAGGCTCGGAGCTCCTCTCTGTCTGTGAAGTACCAGCTCCAGAAGCTCTAGGACGCTCCCTCCTAATAAATTCTGGACGTCCCCCTGGCATCTCATCATATATGTACCCGAGGCCTCGAGCGTGGGGAACTCCTCCTTCCCACTCCGTCATCCGGCTGATCGCCGAATGATCAATAGGTGCTGCTGGCAACTGTAATTGCTCGTTGGCTAGCCAACGAACACCGCTTGCTCTACATAGCTTCGTAACAATTGTGCCATATGGAATGGCACCAGTGGTTCCTCCCTGTAAGAACCTCAGAATCCCCTGATGAATAACATGTCCCAGATCAATATACTTGCCCGAGACAATCCCAAAGAGCAGAATAGCTCTATCCACTGTCACCTCATGCCCATGTGAAGATGGCATGATGTTAGCACAGATGAAGGCGTTCCACGCCTTCGCATACCGGTTCAACGCGGCTGCTGGATGTAGGAACAATCGGACCTTGGCCTGCGTTTTATGATACTAATTAAAAGTTCGAAAAGATTATTAACCTTAATCGCTACGGCGCAAGCGATTCAAATCCACGTCTTCTACTGTATTCCTTGATTCTCCTTGGACGAAGTGTGGCCTTCGATCTCCCAAGGTGTGCCTCTCCTTAAAGCTCCGAAAACCCAAAACCCTAGCTGTCTCCTTGAGAAAAACGTCTGCCTCTCTCTGACTCTAGGATTAATTCGTTTTGGTGTGTCTTTCAGCTTTAGGAGAACGAGAATATATATAGGCTACAGCAGGGATCATGGATCATTAGGTCAGGCCTTCCAATGACATTCCGGGTCAGGCCCAATGTCATTAAATATTAATTCTATCCACTAAAGAACTAATATTTGCACTACCTTTCCTAATTCCGTAATAAATTATTTAATTCGGCTCCCATATTAATTGCTTATAAATTCCCCATGTTTAAGATATCGCATGTCCATTAATTAAATTAATTTCTGACAATTAATTTAATTAATATCTTTTATCCTTGATCATCCACTCAACCTTATAATTATGCAAGAACAAATCTGCCTGCAGGACTAAAGCATAATTATCTTTATGAGCTTTCAAGAGGACATCATCACCCGAATATATTTTTCGGACACGGTTTCCTTTTATAGTCAATATCCCACTCTGTATATAATGTCATTGCCCAATACATAAATTCGTAATTTAAAATAAATTACTTAATTTATGAGTCAAGGCATGTGCATTAAATACAAGTGTCAATCACTATATCCGGATTAAGAACTTAAGCATTAATAACATCATAGAATCTTAGTTCTTTATTGTCAGAATTAAAGAAACAATTATTCTACTATTTTGATCCCGTTCAATATACACAAAGTATATAAGTATTATTCAATAGTCAAGATAAACTATTTCCAAATAATACTTCAGCCGTTCCAGTGGTTTGTCTAACACCACCTCGACTGTGAACCCTTATTATATTATATAAGGAGTCTGACAATCTAATCTTCTGCTATCCCATTTGATACTAGATTGTCTACAATATATAATATACAGACAATGTGAAAACATGCATTGAAGATTCTCAAATAATTGTTATATACTTCAAACGAATATTTCAGTATAACCCTAACAATCTCCCACTTATACTCAAGATATTCTTTGAGTATATCAGTGTCTATTACAAGCAATCCACTACCAACTATATATAACTATGTGGCAAAGTATCTGACTCCTATCGCTTCCACGTGCTCCTCAAAAGCCTTAGCTGGTAAGCTCTTCGTGAAAGGATCTGCCCGGTTATCCTTCGATGCTATGTCAGCCACAATGATATATCCTCGCTTAACGAACTGTCGTATGAGGTGATACTTACGCTCTATGTGTTTCGCTGCCTTATGGGCCCGCGGTTCCTTGGTATTCGCCACAGCACCAGTGTTATCACAATAAATCGTGATCTGCTGTGGCAGATTAGGAACCACATCCAAATCCAGCAGGAAGTTTCGGAACCATATAGCCTCTTTGGCTGCCTCCGAGGCTGCCACATATTCGGCTTCCATGGTTGAGTCTGCGATGCATTTCTGCTTCACACTCCTCCATATTACGGCTCCACCTCCCAAAGTAAAAACACATCCCGAGGTGGACTTTCTCTTATCCTTATCCGTCTGGAAATCCGAATCGGTATATCCCAGAGGCAATAAATCAGAGGACTTGTAAACAAGCATATACTCCTTAGTCCTTCGCAGGTACTTGAGTATTGCTTTTACGGCACTCCAATGTTCCTGTCCTGGGTTTGACTGGTATCTGCTAACCATGCCTACGGCAAAGCAGATATCAGGCCTCGTACATAACATTGCGTACATTAGGCTCCCACATGCCGAAGCATAAGGAACTGCCTTCATGTTCTCTATCTCCTTAGGTGTCGAAGGACATTGCCTCTTTGATAGAGTAACTCCATGTCTGAAGGGTAAATTACCCTTCTTGGAGTCCTGCATGTTAAAACGAGCTAATACGTCATCTATGTAGGGCTCCTGAGATAAAGCCAACATCCTTTTCTTGCGATCCCTTATAAGTTTGATCCCAAGGATGTATGCTGCTGCACCTAAGTCCTTCATTTCAAATTGTTTGAACAACCATGCCTTTATTGAAGACAACATCTTAACATTGTTTCCAATGAGTAAAATGTCATCAACATAAAGCACTAGAAAAACCACTGCATTTCCCTCACATCTCTTATACACGCATGCTTCGCTTGGACATTGATCAAATCCATATGACTGGACTGCCTGATCAAAGCGAATGTTCCAATACCTAGAAGCTTGTTTAAGTCCATAAATAGACCTCTTCAGCTTACATACAAGATGCTCTTGGCCTTCTTTAATGAATCCCTCTGGTTGCTGCATATAGATGGTTTCCTCAAGATTTCCATTAAGGAAAGCTGTCTTGACATCCATTTGGCAAATCTCATAATCGAGATGAGCTGCTATAGATAAAAGAATACGGATTGACTTAAGCATGACTACCGGCGAAAAGGTTTCCTCATAATCGATACCTTCTTTCTGAGTATACCCTTTCGCAACAAGTCTTGCTTTCCAGGCTTTCACCTTTTTGTCTGATCCCCTCTTTTTCTTGTAGACCCACTTACATCCAATAGGTTTTACACCTTTGGGTGGTTCCACGAGCTCCCAGACCTGATTAGAATACATAGATTCCATCTCAGAATTCATTGCCTTTTGCCAAAGACTTGCATCTTTGTCTTGTATTGCCTCTTCGTATGTCCGGGGATCATCATCATGTTCACCAGAGACCAAGTCCGAAGACTCTCCCAAAAACATGAATCTGTCGGGCTGTCGAACAACCCTCCCACTACGACGAGGAACTGGTGCGGTATTAGTGACCGGTTGCACAGTCTGCTGTGGTTGTTCTACTTGTACTACAGGTTCATTATTCGTCCCTCCCACTAATTCCTCTAAAACGATACTACTCATGGGTTTGCGATTCATTATATAGTCTTCCTCTAAGAATCGTGCATTGGTGCTAACAGTGACATCCCGATCCTTAGGACTATAAAATAAATAACCTTTTGTTCCCATGGGGTAGCCTACAAACAGCTTTACTTCTGTACGAGATTCTAGCTTAGTCGCGTTCTTGTTCAGCACATGTGCTGGACAACCCCATATCCGAATGTGTCTCAGACTCGGTTTGTCCCCGGTCCACAATTCTAAAGGGGTTTTAGGAACCGACTTAGAAGGTACTAAGTTCAGAAGATAAGCTGCTGTCTCTAAGGCATGTCCCCAAAAGGACTTGGGTAAATCCGAATAACTCATCATCGATCTAACACTCTCTAAAAGAGTCCGGTTCCTTCTCTCTGCTACACCGTTCTGCTGGGGTGTGCCTGGTGCAGTCAACTGGGATTCTATCCCATTCTCTGATAAATATTCCCTGAATTCCCCAAGCAAGTATTCGCCACCACGATCAGATCGTAGTGACTTGATACTTTTATTATGTCGCTTCTCCGTTTTAGCTTTGTACTCTTTGAATTTCTCAAAGCACTCAGACTTACGGTGCAACAAATAAACGTATCCATATCTAGAATAATCGTCAATAAAAGTGACGAAATACTCATAACCACCTCTTGCTTGGATATTCATAGGTCCACATAAATCAGAGTGAACCAATCCTAACACTTCTTTGGCTCTATTCCCCTTTGCCTTAAAAGGCCTTTTGGTCATTTTACCTTCCAAGCAGGATTCACAAACTGGAAATGGCTCCACTGCCAATGAGCCTAAAGGCCCGTCTACTACCAGTCTTTGAATCCTCCTCAAGTTAATATGACCTAATCTCAAGTGCCAAAGATATGTTTGGTTCAAACTAGAAGGTTGCTTTCTTTTATTAGAGGTAGAAGATGTGTTGTTCAATACCCTATGTTGTAGTTGCAGTGCGGGTTGACTAGGATTAATTATATACAAATTGTCTTGCAATGTACCAGAACATATAATCCGTTTATTCATCATAATAGAAACATTACGATCCAAACAAACATTATAACCATCCATAGCAAGTTTAGAAACCGAAATCAAATTCCTTCTAAAAGAAGGTACATAAAGACAATTGTTCAAAACCAAAATCCTATCAGAACCAAAAGATAAATGAATAACTCCTACTGCAACTACTGCTACTTTCGTAGCATCTCCCATGAACACGTATATCTCGCCATCTCTAAGCATTCTGGATTGCTGGAACCCCTGCATAGAGTTACAAACATGATCAGTGGCTCCAGTATCTACACACCAAGTGCTCGTAGATATAGCCGCTATAAATGTTTCTGTAACTAGAGAAAGAGACATACCAGTATTGTTTGTCTTCTTAGGAAGAGGACAATCCTTTTTCCAGTGACCCGACTGCTTGCACCGGTAGCACTTCCCCTTAGGCTTTTTCACACCACCTTGAACCCCCACTGCCTTCACAGCTTGCTGTGTCTGAGCCTTTTTCTTCTTCTTATTGCCTTTCGGCTTAGAGGAAGAACCTTTCTCAGCCACATTCACTTGAACACTCTGGCAAAATAATCCTTCAGCTGCCTGAAGTTCTGTCAGCAGTTCCGCAAGACTATACTGCCTCTTGTTCATGTTGTAATTCAAGCGGAACTGCTCAAAACTCTTGGGCAAGCTCATAAGGACAATGTCAATCTGGGTTTCCCCGTCAAGCTCTGCACCAAGGATCTCTATCTCATTCAGATGTGACATCATCTTGAGAACATGATCCCTTACAGGTGTACCTTCAGCCATCTGAGTGTTCATTAAAGCCTTCATGGCTACTTGCCTAGCAGCCCTATTCTGATCTCCAAAAAGTTCCTTGAGATTAAAGAGCATATCCGAAGCAGTGGCCATAGCCTGATGCTGATGCTGCAAAACACCCGACATTGCTGCCAGAATGTAACATCGCGACATCTCATCAGCCTTTGTCCACCGCTTATAATACTCTTTCTCCCCATCAGGAGCATCAGCAGCGGGCTGCTCAGGCTTGGGTTCATAAGTGCAAAACTTGTACTCCTCAGCAGTCAACACAATGTCCAAATTACGTTTCCATTCAATATAGTTAGGTCCGGTAAGTTTGTTATCCTTAAGTATGGTGAACAGTGGATTAAACCCCATTATATCCTGAGAATCATGCATGAAAAAATCACATTACACATAAAGAAGGGTGCATAAAAAATTAAGTCCTATTGGTTCCTCTAACAATTATTAAAATTAAATGCACTAACGTTTAAACACCATAAGTTTCTGGTACGTCACGATGGGTGACATGTATACCACCTAAATTTGTTTAAACGTTACTTCGGTCCTATTACTAAACAATAAGCCACGTTGGGGTGGTCTATATTATTTTTCATAGCTAAGTGTATACCATCATCAAATCTTAAATTACCCGAAACCTATGGAACTTGGTACGCCACGATGGGCGGCATGTATACCTTCCAATATTTCTCGAATAGAATACTTCAATTCAATATTCGTGTCTGGTTTGACTTCTAGGCAGTGGAGGAGTCACATCGGTCTCACTTAATACCCATAAGCCTTAGAAATCGCCCCAAATCAGAGATAAAGAAAATTCGTATCTATTCGTATTAATTCAAGAAGTTTGTTCCAGTAATATCTATAACATTCTAGGCACCATAAATTACATGCCACGATGGGTGACGTATACATAATTTATATTCGCCTTATATGTTAAATTACATACAAACAATGATGGAGACCATGGGATTCAATACCATATTAACTCCCTCTCCCACTTAGAATTTACTTTGAGGATTTTAATCTAGATGCATCGCCCTATGTTATTTCTTCGAAGTCCACATGCATACACTATCATGATTATAGCAACATAAAGAACACATAAAGAACACATAACATGGCAGCATACTAGCATGATTAAAGCATTAATTAAAAACATCCCTATGTCCATGTCATTCTAGCATGCGAAGGGTTAGTATCACATGGCATAACAACACAGACAAGAAACACATAGTAGCAATAATCAAGAAAAGGCAGAAATTATGTAAAACATAATGAAACACATCCACTATTATGGCCCCGGAAAAACAGCTTCGAAATCATCCTTCGAAAAATTCCGAAAATCTTCGAGAGCCCGTTTGGAGGCCTAAACAGCCTCAGAACGCCCTGAAAAACTACACCAAATGGACTCCGTCTAGTTCTGCCGTCCCCGAAAAGGTATTATGCGCCCAAATCGGACATCGTATGCAAAAGTTACCCTAAATAGCAGCGGCAACAGATCGCAGCAGCGGAAGATCTCTGTTTCTTGCAGCCCCGTTGATCAAACAATTACATACAAATTATACAGGCGAACCAGCCTATTCTATTACATCAGATCATAATCTAAAACAATTACAAATTGAATTACAAGATTAAACTATCACGATCAACCCTCGTGATTTACAACAGCCACGATAAACCACGTGGAATCCAAACATAACAGAATAATTAAAACACGGCCATAATAGTGGACAACGACCTGCATCACAGAATCACTATATACATGCATATATAATCATGACATGGACTACATATCATAAATCGCAGAACCGCAACCTGGCTCTGATGCAATTGTAGGAACAATCGGACCTTGGCCTGCGTTTTATGATACTAATTAAAAGTTCGAAAAGAATATTAACCTTAATCGCTACGGCGCAAGCGATTCAAATCCACGTCTTCTACTGTATTCCTTGATTCTCCTTGGACGAAGTGTGGCCTTCGATCTCCCAAGGTGTGCCTCTCCTTAAAGCTCCGAAAACCCAAAACCCTAGCTGTCTCCTTGAGAAAAACGTCTGCCTCTCTCTGACTCTAGGATTAATTCGTTTTGGTGTGTCTTTCAGCTTTAGGAGAACGAGAATATATATAGGCTACAGCAGGGATCATGGATCATTAGGTCAGGCCTTCCAATGACATTCCGGGTCAGGCCCAATGTCATTAAATATTAATTCTATCCACTAAAGAACTAATATTTGCACTACCTTTCCTAATTCCGTAATAAATTATTTAATTCGGCTCCCATATTAATTGCTTATAAATTCCCCATGTTTAAGATATCGCATGTCCATTAATTAAATTAATTTCTGACAATTAATTTAATTAATATCTTTTATCCTTGATCATCCACTCAACCTTATAATTATGCAAGAACAAATCTGCCTGCAGGACTAAAGCATAATTATCTTTATGAGCTTTCAAGAGGACATCATCACCCGAATATATTTTTCGGACACGGTTTCCTTTTATAGTCAATATCCCACTCTGTATATAATGTCATTGCCCAATACATAAATTCGTAATTTAAAATAAATTACTTAATTTATGAGTCAAGGCATGTGCATTAAATACAAGTGTCAATCACTATATCCGGATTAAGAACTTAAGCATTAATAACATCATAGAATCTTAGTTCTTTATTGTCAGAATTAAAGAAACAATTATTCTACTATTTTGATCCCGTTCAATATACACAAAGTATATAAGTATTATTCAATAGTCAAGATAAACTATTTCCAAATAATACTTCAGCCGTTCCAGTGGTTTGTCTAACACCACCTCGACTGTGAACCTTTATTATATTATATAAGGAGTCTGACAATCTAATCTTCTGCTATCCCATTTGATACTAGATTGTCTACAATATATAATATACAGACAATGTGAAAACATGCATTGAAGATTCTCAAATAATTGTTATATACTTCAAACGAATATTTCAGTATAACCCTAACACTGGAAACGAAACATGTGCCGGCAAAGGAGGTGCCGTCATCTTCCAAGTCGTATCCGGCACACACATATCATACACCAACCGCTCAAGATCAACCGGATCATCATCAAACCGGCGTTTGGCACGCCCAATCCTCTCAACAACCCAATCTTCTTCATTACGGCGCTTGGCACGCCCCCCAATCACTCTACGGATCGCCTCCGCACTATAATCCACACGGATTCCTCGCACCACCGTGAACCCATCGCGATTCTCCTTGGCATTAGCATAGAACTCGCGAATAATGGCCAAGGGAACCGCCTCCGGAGCCTCGCAAAAAGACTCCCATCCCCTTTCTTGAATCATCTTCAAGAGATCACCATCTTCCGCCGTGGGTAAGAATCCCCTCTCCTTGACTATCGACTTATTCATAAGCCGTTGAAACTCGTTTCGTGCACCATCGGAGGTGAATTCAACCTCACCCATCGAGGAAGAATCGCTAGATGTAGGGGCTTGGGTGCTTGGTCCTTGTGATCTTCGGGCTCTTTTGGGTGCCATTGATAGAGATTTAGAGTTGTAAGAGATTTGTGTGTAGTGGGTTTGAGAGATTTGATGGTGGTTGTGTGTATGGGTGTGTATGTATATAAGTAGGGTTTATAGAATTAGAATATGAATTGGAGATGGGTCTTGTGTTTATATAGGATTTTGAGAGCTGAGTTAGGGTTATGGAGGATATATTTCGGGCTAGGCATGCAAAATTAGGATTGTGGGCTTTTAAAAACGAAAAGAAAATATTTTTGGTGAGAAAAATCGACTTCTACGCAGACAGTAGCGCGGGCGCGCTAAGTGCAGCGCGGGCGCGCTGAGCAACTTAGCGCGGGCGCGCTAGACACTAGCGCGGGCGCGCTAGTGACTGTCACCCAGGGCCGAAATTTCTCGTTTTTTGCGTTTTGGGGGTTACAACTGTACAACATGGTTCCAATGCGTGGGTTGCCTCCCACGAAGCGCTTGTTTAACGTCGTTAGCTCGACGTGAAGTCCAGAATTAATCCGATTCCGATTGAAGAATCGTGGTTTGTACCTCACGATTCACATTTCCGCCAAAGTAAGGCTTCAACCGTTGACCATTAACCTTAAATGATTCATCCGGTGCTTTGGCATAGATTTCTACTGCACCGTGGGGGAATACCGTCTTGACTGTAAACGGCCCCGACCAGCGTGACTTGAGTTTCCCTGGAAACAGCTTCAACCGAGAGTTATACAATAGAACCAATTGTCCTACTACAAAAGATTTTTGTATCAACCGCTGATCATGCAATCTTTTCACCTTCTCTTTGTAGAGTTTGTTATTTTCATAAGCACGGAGGCGGAACTCTTCCAACTCATTGAGTTGCATCATGCGTTTCTCTCCGGCTAATTGTAAGTCGAAATTCAACTTCTTTAGTGCCCAATAAGCTTTATGTTCCAATTCTACTGGTAAGTGACAAGCTTTCCCAAACACTAACTGAAATGGAGAAGTGCCCAATGGTGTTTTGAGAAGTGCCCAAGCAGCCTCGTCTAATCGCAAGGACCAGTCTTTCCTAGAAGGGTTAACCACCTTCTCTAATATGCGTTTGATCTCTCTGTTAGACACTTCAGCTTGACCATTCGTTTGAGGATGATAAGCAGTAGCAACCCGGTGATTGATATTATATCTCGTCATCAAGGTTGTGAATTTCCGATTGCAAAAATGAGAGCCTTCATCACTGATAATGACTCTAGGGACTCCGAAACGGGTAAAGATTTGTTTTTGAAGAAATTGCAAGACCACCTTAGCATCATTTGTAGGTAAGGCTTTCACCTCCACCCATTTAGACACATAATCAACTGCTAATAGAATATACTGGTTGTTGCAAGACGAAACGAAAGGTCCCATAAAGTCAATACCCCAAACATCAAATATTTCGAATTCCAAAAGCATTTTAAGAGGCATTTCATTCCTCCTAGAAATATTACCTGTACGTTGACATCGATCGCAACCCAACACAAACTGATGAGCATCTTTAAACAGAGTTGGCCAGTAAAAACCTGCTTGAAGTACCCTCTTTGCTGTCTTCTCTCCGCTATAATGGCCTCCATAACCAGTGGAATGGCACTCGCGCAAAACTCCCTCAACTTCATTATTAGGGATACATCGTCTGAGAATTTGATCGACTCCTTGTTTAAACAAAAAGGGTTCATCCCAAATATACCATTTCACATCGTGAAGGAATTTCTTGCGTTGAGCATAAGAGAATTCTGGAGGAATGACCTTACTCACCAGATAATTTACAATGTCAGCGAACCATGGCTCTTCGGTCTCAGCCCCAAACAACTGTTCATCTGGGAAGAATTCATTAATTAGAGTACTGTCGGTAGTTTGTTTGCTATGATCTTCTAGTCGGGATAAATGATCCGCTACCTGATTTTCCGTGCCTTTCCTATCTTTAATTTCCACATCAAATTCTTGGAGTAATAGAACCCAACGAATTAGTCTTGGTTTAGAATCCTTCTTTGAGATGAGATACCGAATGGCTGCATGGTCAGTGTATACCACTACTTTTGTTCCAAGAAGATAAGACCTGAACTTCTCAAAGCTAAAGACAATAGCTAGAAGTTCTTTTTCTGTAGTAGTGTAATTCAACTGTGCATCATTTAAAGTTTTGCTGGCGTAGTAAATAACATGAAACACATTACTTGTACGCTGGCCCATTACAGCTCCTACAGCATAATCACTGGCATCACACATCAATTCGAATGGTTTACTCCAATCAGGTGCACTGATGATAGGTGCTGATGTCAACTTCTTTTTCAAAAATTCAAATGCTTCCAAGCATTCATCATCAAATTTGAATGGAATGTCTTTCTCTAACAGATTGCAAAGAGGTTTGGAAATTTTTGAGAAGTCTTTGATGAACCTCCGATAGAAACCTGCATGACCAAGGAAGCTTCGGATGCCTTTAACCGAGAGTGGTGGAGGAAGATTTTTAATTGTTTCCACCTTCGCCTTATCAACTTCCAGTCCCTTGGCAGATACTTTATGTCCCAATATGATTCCTTCTTGCACCATGAAATGGCATTTTTCCCAATTGAGAATTAGATTAGTTTCCACACATCGCTTAAGAACCATTCTCAGATTTGTGAGGCATTCGTCATAAGATGTTCCGAATACAGAAAAATCGTCCATGAATACCTCCACATTGATGCCGATCATCTCTGAGAATATTGCCATCATGCACCTTTGAAAAGTGGCTGGTGCACCGCATAAGCCAAAAGGTACTCTTCGGAATGCAAATGTACCATAAGGGCATGTAAAGGTTGTCTTTTCTTGATCCTCCGGAGAAATAGCAATCTAATTATAGCCAGAATACCCTTCCAACAGGCAGTAGAATTCGTGACCAGCTAACCTGTCAAGCATCTGATCAATAAAAGGCAGAGGGAAATGATCCTTCCTTGTAGCTTTATTCAGTTTTCTGTAGTCCATGCAAATCCTCCAACCAGTGACAGTTCTAGTTGAGATGAGTTCCCCTTTTTCGTTGGCTACTACTGTCATGCCTCCTTTCTTAGGCACACATTGTACTGGACTCACCCATGAGCTATCTGAAATTGCATATACGATACCTGCATCGAGCCATTTAAGAATCTCTTTCTTTACAACTTCCTTCATGATAGGATTTAACCTTCTCTGTTGTTCCACTGAAGGTTTGCTTCCTTCTTCAATAAGAATTTTGTGTTGACAAAAGGATGGACTGATTCCCTTGATATCAGCTATAGTCCAACCAATTGCTGTTTTGAATTCCCTTAGCACCCTCAAAAGTTTTTCCTCTTCCTCACCTGACAAGTTAGCTGCAATAATAACAGGAAGAGTAGAACCTTCACCAAGAAAAGCATACCTCAAGTGATCCGGTAGCGGTTTAAGTTCAAGTTTAGGTGCTTCTATCACTGATGGTTGTAGTGGTTTATGATCTTCCTTTTGTTCCTCCAGGCCAAGAGATTCGACAGGTGGTTCAAAATTCCTTCGCCAAGGTGATGAGTTAAGATGATGGAGTTCTTACAATTCTTCTTCACTGTCCAATTCCTCATCATTTGTAAGGATTGCTTCCAATACATCATTCTGTAAAACCCGCTGGCTGTTGGCTTCTGCCGTAGTATCAAGTACATCTATACTGAAACAAGATTCCTCATCAGTTGGTAATTTCATTGCATTGAATACGTTGAACGTGACCGTCTGATCTTGTATTCTCATTGTAAGTTCCCCTTTTTGGACATCGATCAATGTTTGCCCGGTGGCTAGAAAGGGTCTACCCAAGATGATAGGAATTCTTTTGTCTTCTTCAAAATCAAGAATCACGAAGTCGGCTGGAAATATTAATTTATCAACCTTGACCAGCACATCTTCAATAATACCCCTCGGATATGTGATCGAACGATCAGCCAGCTGTAAAGACATGTTTGTTGGCTTGAGCTCTGGCAGGCCAAGTTGTGTGAAGATAGATAGAGGCATCAGATTGATGCTAGCTCCCAAGTCGCATAGACACTTATCAAAAGAGAACTTCCCAATAGTGCAAGGGATAGTAAAGCTTCCCGGGTCTTTCAGCTTAGGTGGTAATTTTTGTTGAAGCACAGCACTACATTCCTCCGTTAAAGCTACTGTCTCTAACTCTTCGAGCTTTAGCTTTTTTGAAAGAATACCCTTCATGAACTTGGCATAGCTAGGCATTTGCTCGCACTACAAGAAAAACAGCTATCAGCGACTAAAAGTATCAGCGACCGATAATCCGTCGCTATTGTTTCCAAACAGCGACCGACTTTAGCGACAGAGGTGGGACTTGGTCGCTAATACTTGTTAGCGACCGCATGTGGTAGCTAATCGGTCGCTATAACTTTTTCCCCTCCCAAAAATGAGCGCCAAAAATTGCCGCCACATGCTTTTGCGACTGAATTTTATCACCGACCGCGGTCGGTTGCTAATAGTTCCATGTCAGCTTATCTTTAGCGACCGCAACCTGTAGCTAAATAGTCCCTCTAAAATATTTAAAAAAATGGCGGGTTTTTTAGCGACCAATAGTGTTCGCGACCGATGTCGGTAGCAAAAGGTTCCACGTTAGGTTTTTAGTGACGGAAGCGGTAGCTGAAGCCGGTAGCTGGCTTTATATAATTTATATTTTATTTTGTTTCATATTTATTTTATTTTAAATTTTATATTTTATATTTATACCCATTTCATCAAATAATAAAAAATATATTCTTGGTTGATTGTAGTTTGGGTATTTTTAATTTTAACATAAATATATTTAGGCGTGTTTGTAGGTTATATATGTGTATCTAACGTGCCTTTTAGTTATAATATATATATATATATATATATATATATATATATATATATATATATATATATATATATATATATATATATATATATATATATTAAGTTATATCATATTTTTAATTAATATGTTTAAAAATATAATTTTTATTTATATATATTTTTATTTTTTATATTGATATATATTTATATTTTTTTTGTCGAATAATTAATTAAAATATGTTTCATGATTGCAACTGGAGTTTTTTTATTTTTTTTAACAATTGTGAGTATATATTTTTATAAAAAGGTCAAATAATTTTTATTGAATTTAGTTAGACGTGTTTGTGTATGAATCTGATGTGTCTTTTAGTTATAATATACATATATATTTTTCATATGTTAAGAAAATATAATATTTATTTTGTTTTGTTTTGTTTTTTCATTTATTTTACTTTAGTTATTATCTTTTGTATTTATATCCCTTTTATCAAATAATTAAAAATATGTTTCATGGTTGATTGCATAATGGGTATTTTTGAGTTTTTTAATGTCTTTGAGTATTTTGATAGAAAGGCCAAATAATTTTTACTGAATTATTTATACGTATTTGTACATGTGCTTTCAGTTATAATGTATTTTTAAGATGTTAAGAAAATATAAATTTCATTTTATTTTACTTTCATTTTTATATTTATATTTATACTCTTAATTTAATTGAATAATTAAAAATACATTTCATGGTTGATCGAAACTTAAATTTTTTTTGATTTTTTTACAACTTGAGAATTTTCAAAGAAAATCCGAATTATTTTTATTAGATATTATTTAGACTTGCTTGTATACATGAATTATATTAATTAATTATACTTATAATGAGTAAGTAGATGATTGGAATAACAACAAGTATATGATTGAAAAATATGAGCGTATTCTCAAAAATAAAATAAAATATTTTTAATTAAATAATATATATTAATCTCATTAGCACCTACCCCTAAAAAAAATATTCAATCATAATTAATATTTTAATTTATAAAATTCTATTAATCTAATTAAGTTTTAAATAAGATAATATGAAAATCATTTCATTATTTAATTTGAATTGAAAAAGTAAATACAAAATTATAAAAACCGGCAACAAAATTTATATTTTCCAACCCGGAAACCCTCGGCCTTCATCATCAGAGTTCTCTCGCGGCGAGATCACAGTTGCAGTTACTCTGGTGGCCAGGATCACATTTGCCCAAACCTAACTCCTCCCACGACCTCGTTCTGGTAATAATCCCTCCTGTATACTTGCAATTTCGCTTACTGGTTTATGTGTATGTATATGAATTTTGGTTTTACTGTTTTTGATAACCATGATCAATTTGGTGTGTGCTTCGATTAATTTTTGATGGGCTTGTAAACTTAGTCTTTCTCATGTATGTGATTTATTGATTCATCTTTCTCTAACATAATTTTTGAATATTTTGGGTGAAATTTTGATTGTGGTATATAATCTTGTTAAAGGAATTTTTAGATAGTTCTCTGCAGGGGTGTAGGCTAGCTTGGGGGGCTTGGTGGGTGGTTTATTCCTTTTTTCAGAAAATATGCTGTAAGTTTGGGGTTCAGTGACTCAAGGTCGTGAACTATTAGTAACTCTGGTTTGTGTGGATTTTACAAATGCTGGTTATGCTCTGTGAAGTGCCAAGTTATATGTTAATTTCTTTTCGCCGAAATGTTGTAATATTAGTACAAAACGGCAACATGTTATCTCGCTAAATACAGCCTGCATAGTAGCTTTGCAAGTGGCATACATCCTACAACCAGTTAGTCTTAGCATTGGGTGATCTTCATATTTCACATAGAGCACCTGATTTACCTCTCAAGTTCAAGTCTATGTGTGTTCCTAGCAAGATTCAACATATTATTTGCACCGGAAATTTGTGTATCAAAGTAATTGGTTTTTAATTTGTTTACTAGTTGGAATTGGTTATATATATCGTGTTAGTCTGTTTGTGATGCCTAAACGGGTGTTTTGTTATGTTGTAATATATGTGGTTTTATTATTTTAAATAATAGATGTTCCTGGATGCAACTGCACAGGGTATAACAGGAGGTCCCTGATTGCATGTGAGATCGGTTTAGCTAATTACATATTTAACCAAAAAATAACTAATTCCCATGGACATAGGATGTCATGCTAGATAAAGAAACTTGATTATAAATCTACTGGTTACATTCTCCTGCTTATGGTGATAAATATGGGTTAGTATAGAGTTGTGCTTCTTTAAAATGTAATACTCTGTTTTCTGTTCGTTTTTTTGGAGTTAGTGTGATATACTCTTTTAGGCATTGCAATGTGGAACTACATTATGTGCAAATATTTTGTATACTTCAAATCTCGTTTAGGAAACTGAAATTTTTTGCCATTACCTTTAAATCCTTTCCATCAGTGGAATTTTATTTTTTCTGTCATTTCGTGTGAAATGAATTCGACCTTTTTCTGTTCTACTACGATCCTTGCAGAAATTCCAGTAAATAATTACATTAATTTTTAAAATGGATGTGTTAGTCTTATAGACATTGATAAGCAGGATTTGCATATATTGGTTGTTTACTTGTTTCTATAATTTAAAAAAGAAGGTGCTTCTGTTTTGGAAATTATTAGTTCTAAGTTTCGTGAATATAAATGTTCATCAAATCTTCTCGCTTTTTAATGAGTGTGAGTTAGTGTTGTTTATCCTTATTCATCTCTGTTTAATTACAGGCTCTTGTTTTTTGGAGTAATATTTTTTTATCGTACTCAGAATATTTTTATTTTGTTCTAGTCCTTTATGTATGCTCGATTTTGTGCTCCACCTTAAATGCTTTCCCTTGTTTCTATACTCAAGAGTACTCGTATCCTGACTAATGCATGTAATTATCCTGGACTTCATCTCTGCTTTTGCACCCACCCAATATTAATTGTTATTATTATGAGAATTTAAATCAACCAAGAGCCTATTTGCCTTCTATGTTAGATAAGAAACTAAGAGATACACAACATTAAAATAATATTGCATAAACTGCTCAAATAAAGGCATCGTAAACACAAACAATATATTGAATGATGAATCAGAATGAGATTAAGCAACTTAACAGTCGAGACAAGTGTAATTATGTACTATTACTAAGTTTTACGACTCTGCTGGTTAATAATGTGTCATTTTTATAGTGAATTCAGAATTACACTTCAGGTTTGGCGTATCATGAACCTCTTTTTAGATCGTAGTTGGATGGCACGACGAAAGTCAAGTACTCAAATAGGTGCTACAACTGAATTTAAAGCTGGTTGCCAAGTGTTTTTGGATTACGCATATAGTCACCCGGAATGTTTGAATGAAAGGAAGCAAATACGATGTCCATGTTTGAAATGCAAGAATGTTAATTATCTGGACAGAGACACGGTGAACTACCATTTGCTTGTCTCTGGGTTCATGAGAAATTATGAAGAATGTTGGTGGGCACATGGGCAGAAAAGAGATGGTGGGCTTACTACAAACAATTCGGTCAATAGTGCTACTAATCGTATGAACGATATGACCCATGATCTTGCAGGGCCAGATTTTGATTGGGAACAAACAGGTGAACAACCTATGAATTCTGATGCCAAAGACTTTTTTAAGTTTCTAAAAGAGGGTAGCGAACCATTATGGCAGGGTTGTACAGAACATACTAAATTGTCTGCGGTGGCAACATTACTCAACATCAAGGCTGATCACAATATGAGCCATGAGTGTTTTGAGGCGCTCTTGAAGGCGATCAAGAGTATGTTACCTGAGAATGAGTCATTGCCTAATAACTATTATTATTGTAAGAAAATGGTGAAGAAGTTGGGTCTTGGATACCAGAAGATCGATGCGTGTCCCAACGACTGCATGTTATATTTTAAGGAAAACGAAAAGATGACACAATGTACAATTTGTGGTCATGATCGATTCAAACCTAATAAAGGGGGGTTGTCTACAAAAAAATCAACTATACCGTTCAAGATTCTAAGGTATTTTCCTATAACAGATCGGCTAAAAAGATTGTTCATGTCTTCAAGAACAGCTGAACACATGCGTTGGCATGCAAAATCTCCGTCCAAAGATGGAGAATTAAATCATCCCGCAGATGGGGAGGCTTGGAAAGAATTCAACAAAAAACATCCATAATTCGCATCTGAACCTAGAAATGTCAGGCTTGGATTATCTACCGATGGTTTCAACCCGTTTGGCCACTCAGCTGTTCCGTACTCTTGTTGGCCCGTGATTGTTACTCCGTACAACCTGCCTCCTTGGATGTGTATGAAACAACCTTATTTATTCCTTTCTCTCATGATTCCTGGTCCCAAGAGTCCTGGAAAGAACTTAGATGTTTACTTGAGGCCTCTTATAGACGAATTGAAGATATTGTGGAAGGATGGAGTGCAAACTTGGGATGTTTCTACACAAACTAATTTCAACCTCAGGGCATCGCTTATGTGGACCATAAGCGACTTCCCAGCATATGGTATGTTATCAGGGTGGAGCACACATGGGAAGTTGGCTTGTCCGTATTGTATGGAGCATACAAAATCTTTCACTCTGCAAAAAGGTCGGAAGCCTTGTTGGTTTGACTGTCATCGCCGTTTTCTGCCAGCTGATCACCCGTTTCGGAGAAATAGGGAGAACTTCAGGAAGGGGAAAATTGAAACTGATATGCCTGTACCACGATTGTCAGGTGCGGAGATGCGAACCCGTGTGATGAGATTGCCACATGTTCCGTTTGGTAAGAATGATAAGAAAATCAATGGGTTTGGTGAATCTCATAATTGGGTTCGGACAAGTATCTTTTGGGAATTGCCTTATTGGTCTACAAATTTGATTCGTCATAATTTGGATGTGATGCATGTTGAAAAGAATGTGTTTGACAATGTTTTTAGCACCGTGATGAATGTTCCAGGGAAGATAAAAGATAATGATAAGGCGCGTTTGGACATGAAAGATATTTGTAAGCGTCCTGCATTAGAAATTCATGAATCTTCTAATGGTAAGAGTGTCAAACCCCAAGCAAGGTACACATTGTCCAAAAAACAAATTGAAGATGTATGCACATGGATTAGGTCCCTAAAACTACCTGATGGATATGCATCAAACATTGCAAGGTGTGTTTCAGATAAGAAACCGCATGAGAAATTGAAAGGGATGAAGAGTCACGATTGTCATGTATTCTTGGAAAGACTCCTCCCAATTGCATTTCGGGATTTGCTTTATAAACCAATATGGGATGCTGTTACAGAGCTCAGTTGTTTCTTTAATGACTTATGTTCAAAAACAATAAATGAAAAGGACATGTCTGTACTTGAGAAGAACATTATAGAGATCACGTGCAAACTGGAAAAAATATTTCCCCCTGGTTTTTTTGACTCTATGGAGCATTTGACCATACATCTTCCTTATGAAGCTCGTGTTGGGGGTCCAGTTCAATATAGATGGATGTACCCTTTCGAGAGGCTGATGGGAATGCTTAAGAGGGCAGTGAAAAATAGAGCTTGTGTTGAGGGGTCCATATGTGAAGCCTACAGTTTCAATGAGATATCTACCTTTGTCTCAGACTACTTTCCGGATGAAGTCTTAACAAAGGCCAATCGAGTGTCTAGACATGATGATGGGGGAAATGTGGATTTAAATGGCCGTCTTGCTGTATTTGGTCTATCTGGCCGCGCATATGGAAAACAGAAACGCATATTCCTCTCTGAGAAAGATTTACATGCTGCGCATACCTATATACTTCTCAATTGTGATGAGATTGATGAGTACGTGAGGTACAAGGGTAACTCATTCCAATATCAATTAACTATATAGTATAATATACATATACATATACATATACATATACATATACATATACATATACATATACATATACATATACATATACATATGTGTGTGTGTGTATAATTTGTCTATATGTTATACAGATTGTATGATGATGAATTAAAAGTGAAGCATCCCGGCATAACAGATAAAGACATCCAAACCAATCGTTATAAAGAATTTGCACTTTGGATAAAGGAAAAAGTAAGTTCAAATTCTATAACATGATATTCTTATACACGCTTTATAGTACCTATTTAATGAGATGGAATATTTGTAGGCTTTGACTGCTGGATCAGTGTTGCCAGCGAATGTACTATCTCTAGCTATGGGACCAGACAAGGATCAAGTCAGTTGTAATGGTTACAAGGTAAATGGTTATGAATTTCATACCAAGGCATATGGGTTCGGTAAGAGAACAACAAACTCAGGAGTGTGTGTCCAAGGGGATAGTTGCAATGAACTTAATCAAGTATTTTATGGGGAGTTGGAAGAAATCATAGAGTTATCTTACAAGGGTACATATGGGGGTCATATTAACTTGTTCAAGTGTCGTTGGTTCGACTTAGAAAAAGGGAGACGTGTTGATAGACATGGAATTGTTGACATCGACCTCCATAAGTCTGCATACTCTAATGAACCGTTCGTTTTACCAACTCAAACTACACAAGTGTACTACACTCCTACTCCTGGTAGAAAAAGGGATAGGCCACCTGCAAACTGGCAGGTTGTAATACATACCCCCGCACGTAGACGTGAAGAAGTAATTGCTGGGGATGTTTATCAAGAGCAGACGCTTCATAGACCAAATGTGATTAATGTGGAAGATGATGAAGTAATCCAATTAGATAATAAAAATGAAGCACATGAAATAGATCCTGAGTTATTACTTGTAGCGGATGACATTGATACAGACAACGAAGAGTTATTGACAGACACAGACACTGAAATAGACACCGATGAAGATGATGGTTATGAATCTGCAAAAGAAGATGATTCTGACTCCGATAGCTCGGACAATGGCACCTAAACATGATCTGGATACTTAGTAACATAAATATTAGTTCTTGTTGAGATTTATATTTATTGATACATTCAAAACTTTCATTATATCATGGATGATGTTCAACACCATTGGTTAAAAAGTTTTTATTACATCTTTAGAGTTTATGTAAATTACTAAAACCATAAGTATATTGCGATATTATCGCTACATTTCTGGTTCATATAAAAACATTAAGAAAGTTCATTATTTAGTATATGAATATTTGCAATAATACAACTTACATGTTGACATTGTTTTTAGCCTATTATTTGTTTTTATATTGTTCCAATTGTATATCTGTGGTTAGGGTAAGGAATCATGCCTAAATAGTAATTGATTCTTTTGATATTTTAATGATAGTTGGATATATATATATATATATATATATATATATATATATATATATAGTCCATGATTCTTGCTTCTGCTAGTTGCCTCACGACTTGTTAGATATATACTTGTAAAACATTATATAATCCACGGGTCTAATAATATGCATTGACTATATATCTATATGTTTGCCCTTGCTTATTTCCCCATCTTTGTTACATGTATACAGATGGATTCCACAGCTCCTAAAAAGCGTGGCTTGGGTAGGGGGCCCACTCAAATCCCCAGGGCACCTACTAACCCAGACGACCGGGAGCTTATTCAACTTCGTCAAACCCCATATAACGTGTACATATCTACTCATACCCACCTTTAAGAACTTATATCATCCTCATTGGCATAATACTTAGTGATTGATGACTTTGTTGTTTATTGTAGTGATTTTGCAGATCATAGAATCGTGAAGTGCATCTCTCAGCTGTGCCTTCAGAATTGGCCTACCCCTGCCATTAGGTGGGCTAGCACACCTACAGCACATAAGGATGCAGTATGGGCTGAATTTCAGGTACTACAATGATGAAATTTAATTATTGATTTGTCAAATCATAACACTTAAAACATGAAAATTATTACTCATAGTGCTAGCTATATGGTTCTTCTCTTGTTCGTCAATTTATTAATGATCATGTCATATCATTCTAGCCTGCTAATGACTACTTTATCTGTTTGGAAATAGAAAAGTCCTTTAATATTAGCTTGGAAAAATAATATACTTTATTGTTATCTTGTCGTGCTTTTGAACACAAACTATATCGGGTACTATATTTTTAGGCTATAATATTTTATAATTCGACCAAAAAAGTGAACATACATAGACAAAAAAGATTTTTGTGTGCACCGTTAGTTTATTTAGCTAGTTTCATTAACAACAAAATTAATGTATATTTCTAATTGTGTACTATTAACAAATTGCTACATTAATGTATTTTTTTCCTATTGAACTCTTTATGCAGAAACGATACAGGTGGGCAGATGAAGACGGTCCTACTATTTCTGATCTGTTTTGGAGAAAATGTGCAGATCGAACCAAAGACAATTTGTCAAAAGAGCGCACAAAAGCCCTGCAGAATGCTAGCAATGAATTTCCAGGTCAAGGGGATTTGCACATGCATAAGTTTAACCCATGGTGGTGTAGCGCTGATATTTGGGCTCAGATGTGTGCTCAGTGGACAGAGCCTGAGTTTGTGCACAAAAGTAATACTGCCTCGGGAAATAGATGTGGAGGTGCTGAGAAGGCAAAAGGTACATACAAGGGAGGTAGTATATCCCAGGGGCAGCATATGGCTAACAAGGTATGTATGCATAGCTTCGATGTGTGTAACCACCATCACATGTTTACTTCTCAATTATTGGAAATATGTTTTGTACAGGAGTCTCAATCTCAGGGTACTATCAACTGGTTGGATGTGTACGTGGCTACTCGTGAAGGCATACCTGCTGCTCAGGAAGTAGCGGTAATAAAACTAAACTTTTATACATTTATTATGTCCAAGTTAGTTGTGGTTCTACTAAAGAATAGAATATAAGGAAAAATAATTTATGGTGATATCAATATGGTTGTTATTAGTATAAAGGTATAATATATAATTAAGCATATAATATTGGCATAAATCTCTAGAGTTTACAAAATTGAGTTTTAACTAACTAATCATAAATATGATGACAGAAAAATTATCGCACTTTAGTTGCTGAGCGCTATCCTGAGGGCACTCAGCCCCCGCATATTGATCAGGAGCTTTGGGAGAGGGCCTCTATTGTGAAGAAGAACTATGTCAAGGGTCAGGGACAACGAAGACGCCCATCTATCTTTGGCTCAACCTGTAGCACACAGTCTTCACAGTCACCGAGTCATCCACCTGTTCATACTCCTGCTGACTGTGTTCGAGCTATATGTCAGGATCGAGCGCTTCTTCGTGTATTAGGAGGACATCTTGGGCTTATGGATCCTGATGAGTTAGCTCATGCTGTGGCTGAGGCAGCAGCATCGCAGCAAAGTGATGGTAGGCAGGTATATAATTTATTTAGTAGTAAACTGCAATTTTGTTATTAATTTTTTTTAAGTTTGTTTTTCATGTTTACAGTTCATATACAACTGAGAATTCACTTCTTTAATTGATTTGATGATGACAGGGTGATCGTGATGACCAGGATGCTGATGATTATGATCATGATGCTGATATTGGAGGATCTTAGTGTATCAACAAAGTGATGGTCGTAAGGTATTAATCTATTTAATAGTTAACTTCATTTGTGTTATTAACTGCTGAAGTCTGTTTTTCATATTCTGTTGTTTATATGCCATGTAGATTCACTTTTTCAAATGACATTGACAGGGTGATCATGCCGATTAGGATGCTGATGTTGGAGGATCTTCGAGTATTTAGGTGTTAGTATTGTACTGCTTGGATGATATTTGGAACATATGGTTGTGTTGCTGAAATTTTAAGGATATTGATGTAAACTTTGATGTTAATTAAGATTTCTTCTATTGTCGGGTTATTCAATGCCATCATCGTGAAATTGTTGAGCCAAAGTTGTTATTGTTTGTGGGAAAAGCAGGTACAAACTGAAATTATGTAAATCTGCAAAAAAAAATAAAAAAATTTTTTTTAAAAAAATTGGCTTTAGCTACCGCAAACAGTAGCCAATGCTGGTAGCAAAAGCTTCCAAACTTAGCGACGCAAAGCGGTCGCAAATACCTGTAGCTATATTAGCTACGGAAATCCGTAGCCAATCGGTCGCTAACTTTAGCTACAAAATTCTGTAGCAATTCCGTCGCAACAGATAGCAACGGCGGTCGGTAGCTATTATCGGTCGCAAAGAGTAGCGACCATCGGTCGCAAAAATGGTCGCTGACACGTGGAATTTGGCAGTCCTGTGCTGACTCAGACTAGCGACAACTTCGGTCGCCAAAAGCCGTCGCTAAACAGTCGGTCGCTGAAGGTTGTCGCTGGAGTGCATGCCAGCGACGAGATTATATGTGACAGTTTTCAGCTACCGGGTTCCGTCGCTAAAGCCTAGTAGCGACGGCGTGCGGTCGCTGATAGTCGGTCGCTAAAAGCAGTTTTTCTTGTAGTGTCGAGTGCTTCAGCAAAAGGAATGTTGATGTGAAGCTTTTTGAAAACTTCAAGGAATTTACCAAATTGCTTATCCAGCTGCTGTTTTTTTAACCTCCTAGGAAACGGAGGTGGTGGATATAATGGCTTTGACACCGGAGCAGCTGCAGGGATAGCCCTATCCAAATCAACATTAGGTTTTATGCCCATTGTATTCGAAGGGAGTTCTGCTGGAATTTCTTGCGGTTCATCATCCTGATCTTGTACTAATGTTGAGGTTGGCCCTGTTGTAGTTTTTCCAGATCTCAGCGTAATGGATTGGACTTGCTCTTTAGGGTCCCTCTTACCTGGTACCTCTGTATCACTAGGGAGATTCCCCTATGGTCTGCTTAATAAAGCATTAGCTAACTGACCGACTTGTGTCTCCAAGGCTTTTAAAGTTACTGCCTGACTCTTGTACATGAGTCTTAGCTCTTCCATGTCAGACCTTTCGTTAGCTGATTGCCCATGATTCTGAAATCCCGGAGGGTGATATGGCTGTTTAGGTGCATACTGTTGTGAAGTTCCAGCCTGACTATACTGTTTAGGTCCCTGTTAAAATCCTTGTTGAGGCTGATTATAACCCTGATTATTACTCCAGCTGAAATTCGGATGATTTCGGTTGTTAGGATGGTAAGTAGCTGGAGCAGGCTGTTGACCTCTCTGAAAGTTGCTCACAAATTGTGCTGATTCACTAGAAATGGCACACTGATCAGTAGAGTGAGTACCAGCACATAATTCGCAAATTGAGATTGGCTGTTGAATTCCTTGGTGAGCCAGAGAATCGACTTTCATCGTGAGAGCCTTAAGTTGAGCAGCAATAGCTGTAGACGTGTCAAGATCAAGAACTCCGGCCACCTTCCCCTGAGTAAGTCTTTGAGTAGGGTTCTGATATTCATTAGCAGCCATCATTTCAATAAGATCATAAGCTTCTTCATAACTTTTAGCCCATAGCGCACCTCCAGAAGCAGCATCAAGCATAGGTCTGGATTGAGGTCCAAGATCATTATAGTTTATTTGCATCCAATCCGGCATGCCATGATGGGGACACTTCCTTAGCATCTCCTTATATCGCTCCCAGGCTTCACAGAATGTTTCTCCTGATTGTTGAGAAAATTGAGATAGAGCATTTCGTAGTGCAGCAGTCTTTGCCATGGGGAAGAATTTAGTGAGAAATTTCTGAGCTAGATCTTCCCATGTAGTAATAGAACCAGATGGTAGAGAATGCAACCATCCCTTAGCCTTATCTCTCAGTGAAAATGGGAAAAGCCTTAGCTTCACAGCATCATCAGAGACTTCATTAAATTTGAAAGTGTCACAGATCTCTATAAAATTACGTATATGCATATTAGGGTCTTCAGTAGGAGAACCCCCATACTGTACCGAGTTCTGGACCATTTTAATAGTTCCTGGTTTGATTTCAAAGGCTTTGGCTGCGATTGCAGGCCTGACAATGCTTGACTGGATATCATCGATCTTTGGCATAGAGAAATCCTTCAATGCCTTACTGTCTGGTTGTGCTTCAGGTTCCGTCATTGTTTCAGAATCAGAAGAAGAAGAAGAAGATGAATCAATTGCTTTCTTACGGGTTTGAGAACGTGTTTGCATAAACGCAACCCAAGTACCTGAAATAAAGAAAAGAAAAGAAGAGTGAGAAGAGAATAGAATCCTAGTCAGTGAATTTTAATGCACACTGATGACAAGTACATAAACTAATTAATTAACACCGAGTCCCCGGCAGCGGCGCCAAAAACTTGTTCGCAAAAATCTACACGCAAGCGCACGTGATCATAAGTAATATATTTGTTCGTTCCCACAGAGACTGGTGAATTAAGAATACGCACCTATGCAACAATGTATGGGTAATTTTCACTGCTAAGACAATTAACAAGGATGTGTTCTTTTATACTAATAACTAAAATTACTAATCAAATTCAGAATAGGAAAACACATGAGATTCTAATTTCATTATCGAATTCATCTAGAATTGAAATTACTGATTAACATGCGACTGTTGATCCTAATCAGACAACACGAAAGTAATACATGCCAACTCTCGTTGCACACATATCATACCAATCAAAATCCACAATTAAGACAGAGATCTCATGGACACCAACAAAGCTCAGACCCTATATCTCTATAGCGGTAGTGTAAGCAGAGAGGTTTAATAACAAGTCGTCTATCGTGATTACACAGGGTGATAAAAATAGTTCAAGTCTACCACAAATTATGTTTCATTCACATAATCCTATGTTTACATGGCATAGTTCTAAATTCAATCATCCACTCTCGCTTCAGAAAGAATTAACAGACAACTTAGAAGTTAGCTACGCTCCTAAGAAGAATAAGCACTGCTCATGCAAAGAAATCAACGTACGTCACAAAATCAAGTAATTAATATTCTTTACTAGACTACATCGATAAATCCATTAGAATCCCATGAAGGCGGTTAGTTCATAATCGAACTAATCGACATCATGGGTTCTAATGAAAACATGATAAATAAACTACGAGAATTAAACGGAATAAAAGTACTTGAATTAATAATAAAGAACACAACGTTACAGATTTGATGTTCACGATCTCGCTCGAAACTGTCACTTCCTCGCGAAGAACGATCCAATACAAAATTGATAATGTGCTTGATTACAAGAGAAAAACTAATAAAACTATAATCCGATATTCTACGATACATGTGACGCTAGGGTTTTACACATGAGAAAATAAAGTACATTGACCAAGTCAACCGGGCCTCGACCGCTGCTAAAATCCATCAGAAAAGCTTCAAAAAATCAGCCCGGGACACTTCTGCTGGGCGTGGCCGCGCTAAACTAGCGCAGGCGCGCTAGTGGTCCCAGTGGATAGCGCGGGCGCGCTAACAACTAGCGCGGGCGTGCTACTGTCTGCCACTGGCAGCCCGTTTCTTCGTTTTTCAGCTCGTTCTCGCGTGCATGCCCTTCCTCGCTCTAGTACCACTTCCGTAGGTGATCACGGTTGCATTTAGCACATGCAACAAGCCCTTTAAACCCCTAGATAGCTCTAGTGGACGAGTGTGTTCTCGTGAGGGTTTGTAGAAGATGTACCCACAAAATCCCAAGTCGTGATGAATCCACAATTCTCTATTCTTGCAAATAATGCACCAAAAACAACCTAAGATGATAGAAAATCACTTCATCACCTCAACTCGTGACCTGCACAGAAAAACAATAAAAACACATCAAAAGACACAAAACACTTAAGTACAACCAACCAATTTAAGTGGAAATGAAGGCCTATAAGTGTGTATAAATACCACTTATCATGTACATATGCTAATTTGGCTAAACTCTGACTCAAAGAAGAACTTGAGTGCCAATGTAGACAACTATGTATCTGCTGAGATTCCAGATCCATTGAAAGATCCTGAAGGTTTCAATGCTGTCAGCAAATTTATGATCCATGGACCATGTGGACTGCAGAACCCGAAATGTGCTTGCATGAAAAATTTCAAATGTACAAAGCATTTCCCAAAGAAGTAAGATACTAACTTCTATTCAGTTTCCATTATCAAACAATCATCCTCAATACAGCAACTTAATATCCTATGTTGTAATGCAGGTATAATGCAAGCACCATATTTGACCAGTCTGGTTTCCCAATCTACAAACGTCGGAACACTGGAATCAATGTCAAGAAAGGCCAGTTTTTTCTTGACAACAGATGGGTCGTTCCATACAACCGAGATCTGTTAGTCAAGTATCAGTGTCACATGAATGTAGAAATCTGTTGTCATGCTAGGAGCTTAAAATATTTATTCAAATATTGTTTAAAAGGACATGATCGTGCGACGGTTGAAATTTCTTCTGAGAATGGGAATGTAACAATTGGTGCTGATCAACCAGTTGATGAGATTAATGCTTATTTTGATGGTCGGTATATTTGTGCATGTGAGGCAGCTTATCGCATTTTTGGATATCCAATACACTACCGGTCCATATCAGTGCATCGTCTCTCATTCCACCTGCCTGGTGAACGTACATGTACTTTTACAGAAAATGATACTTTAGAGAAAGTTGCTAGGAGGAATAGGTACAAACGTTCACCGCTGGAAGCTTTCTTTTTACTAAACCAAATAGATCCATCTGCAAGAAAGTATACATATGATCAAATTCCAGAGCATTACGTATGGAATGAAGTAGATATGATATGGACAATGAGGAAAAAAGGAAGTCAGATTGGGAGATTGCTCTATACACATCATAGTGCTGGTGAGATTTGGTACCTTCGTCTTTTGCTAACAAAGGTGTGTGGTCCCACCTCCTTCAATCATTTGAAGACTGTCAATGGGAGATGCTACAATACCTTCAAAGAAGCATGTTTAAATCTTGGTTTATTGGATGATGACAAAGAGTGGCACGAGGTAATGGAAGAGTGTGCTAAATCTGGGCTTCCTCCTCAAATCAGACAGCTCTTTGTCCATATTATTGTTAATTGTCAAGTGACTGACCTCCTAAATCTATGGCAACGACAATGGAAGTCCATGGCCGATGACATCCTGCTTCAACGTAGGAATTTATACGGGGAGGAACCTACAAATATTTCGGAGAAGCAGCTGCAATTCTATGTTCTCGCAGGTATTGTACACTACTACTGTCATGCTAATGCGCAATCTCAATCAAACTCTTGGCCTATGTAATGGTACCAGAATGATTGTGACAAAGTGTTTAAGAAATTGTGTTGAATGCGAGGTTATTTGTGGAGCTTTCGTTGGTTCAAGACACTTCATTCCTAGAATGGAGTTATGCCCGACTGATACCAAGCTGCCTTTCAAGCTCATCAGGAAACAGATGCCGCTTCAGATATGCTATTCCATGACTATCAACAAGTCACAAGGCCAGTCGCTTGCTAAAGTTGGATTGTTTTTGCCAAACCCAGTATTTACTCATGGCCAATACTATGTGGCTGTCAGTAGAGTTACTTCTCCCGGTGGTCTTAAAGTCTTCATAAACTCTAGCAATGGCTCACCAACAAATGTAACTAAAAATGTTGTTTACAAGGAGATTTTTTATAATTTGCCATCTGCATAATCTATTTGAGTTAAAAGATTATGAGATTGCAGTTTATAAAAGATTGCCCAGTGTTTTTGTTGCTTTGTTTTTGTATCAACCTGATAAACTATTGTGGTATGTGTGATTGCTTTAATCAACAGACTTAACTATTTTGATATTACAGGTTGTTCTAATCAAATATACATTTTCTCTTTTGCCTAATCCAGTTCTCCTATTATTTGTCATCTGGATAATCAAACTACAGTTAAAAATATATGGATAATCGATTTTTAATTTTACTTCCTCTGCGAGCTTAATTGTTTTGACTATAACAACTCAGATTTATAGTACAAACAAAAAACTGTTGACATTGAAGATATGATAATAGGAAGATGTATTATTTATAGTACTCACTGTGGCCCACTTATCCCCAGCATCTACCCTATATTTCTCCTTTACTTTTCATCCACACATTCAGATCTACACATATTCAACTCTCAGCACTACCAAGGCATTCTTTTCCAGCTGCAAGAGATGTTTAACCAATTTCATAGCTTGCTTGAGATTGGAACTGAGCGGAGCGAGTGGTCGATTTATGTTAGAGTTCAAGCACTATGGAAGAGTGTTAACCATACGACCAGCGAATTCAAAGGATACAATATGGTCTTGACAGATGTACAGGTATTAATACTCCTTCCTATATAGGCTACCTGCTAACCATTAATGAGGTTTACCTATATTCATCAGTACTCTTATAATGTTTGCTTCGTCAGGGTTGTCGAATTCATGCTTTTATTATGGACAAAGTATGTGACAAGTTTGAAGGAAGAATAGAAGAAGGTGATGTGTACAATATCTCCAATTTTAAAGTCAAAAGATATGATGGGAAGGAACTGAACAGAGTTGTTAGGAATGAGAAACATATATTCTTTGACTACCAAACCAAACTTAAGAAGATGACTGAAGAGCAGTTTACAATTCCACCTTATGCATTTGATTTATTCCCGTTGCAAGAAATGGAGAAGATTTTCACTGATAGTCATTTCTTAGTTGGTAATACCCATCTATTTTGTTTATATGAGCTACCTACTTATTTGGTTAGTTTTTAATTTGGTTATTATATTTTCTTGACTGTAGATGTCATTGGCAAATTAGAACAAACTTCTCTGTCAACTTATGTTTCAAAGGAGGACACCAAAAAAACAAATGTCAAATTTAAAATCTTTGATGGCAGGTATTATATTGAACCCATTTTTAACTCCCGAGTAGACTACTTATTGTGATACTCTCTTGACATATATACTCATCTATTGCATTAATTAATTTGTGCTCAGATCAATGTGACATTTTTCAATCTATTTGGTGAAACTTTTGAGAAAGCTTTGAAAGCAATGGGAGAAGCAGAGGTTATTATTGTTATATGCAGTGCTAAAGTTAATAAATATGAAGGTCAGATTGTATTACAAAGTTTCTACAACTACCCTACATTATGTTAGCATAACTCTAATTTTGTGGAGTCTATTGAAAATAGGTGAACTCTACCTGACCAACTACCCTGCAACAAGGTTCTATCTTAATCCCAAACACTACAGTTTGAAAGAATTTGAGAACAGAATGAAAGAAATGTAGTGTTGTTCATATATTACATAATACGCTAAACATTTCCGCCAAACAGTTATAACTTATTTCATACTGTTAATGCATTTGTAGTATTACAAGGAAGAGGGCTGAAGAACAGTTTTTGTGTAAGATGTTTACAATTGCTGAGATTAAAAACTTAACTGAGACCCACATTCAGGTATGGAGTATAATGTCAAACTAACAAATGCACATTGAATTGAAAAAACTAACAAATTCCTTCTAATGTTAAATAGAAAGTGAAAGGCATATGTTAAGCCTATTTGTATTAAAGAGCAATCAACTCAACTCTGATAAGAAAGCAAGTAAATAGCAAGTACTGTTATCTGGAATCCGTACGAAGAACGTCAAATGATTTATTGAAGATTTTATGTCAGAAGAATTTCAGGATGCTGCTGCAAACCACTGGAAGAAGTTCATTAATATGATCAAGCCTCAGTGTACAAATAATCTTTTGTAGCACGTCCAGAAGATCAGAAGGTATAAAGTTTAAATACTTTATTTATTCAGAAGATTCCATATTGTGTCAACAAATGAAGAGGAACTAAGAAGACGAAGAATCGACGAACAAGCCACCGCCTAATTGTTTAATTGACAAGGAATATTTAATTCAGCTAGTTACAGATGAACCAGACAGTACATTTGTGTATCAGCTCATCCGGTTAAATATTCTGAGTCAAGAGAAGGTGGTCGTTCAATCAAGTCGAAGATCATAATTATTTAAAGAAGACTGAAGACTCTGCTGAAGAAGGAAAAGGATAATTAATTATCTAATTAATTATTTCACTTCTCAAAATAATTATATTGGATGTGTAATTTATTTATTAAATTAATTCTATCTCGAATTAATTTAATTTATGAATCTATGCATTTAAAATAATTAAGTGAATATTAATTGGTTAATTAATTAAAGGGAAAATGGATTGTCTACTTGAATTACACAAGGAAAGACAATCTATTTGATTGTCTAGTTGAAAAACAAGAAGGAAAGACAATCTAGTTGATTGTCTAAGTGTTTAATCAAAAGGAAAGACAATCCAAGGCATTGTCTTGCTAAAACAAGCAAGGTAAGACAATCCAATGGATTGTCTTGCTGTTTTAAGCAAGGTAAGACAATCCAAAGGATTGTCTTACCGCCTGTTGCACTCTCACAACACGGCAAGACAATCTCCTAGATTGTCTTACCGCATTTCTCCCCCTCCTTGACACGGGAAGACAATCTCTGAGATTGTCTTACCGATTGTTGCATTGTCTTGCCTTGGTAGCTTGCAAGACAATCCTTGTGATTGTCTTGCCGATTGTAGAACAGTAAGACAATCTCCCAGATTGTCTTACCGCACTTCTCAATTGTCTTACCGACCCCTAGATTGTCTTGCCCACGGATTTCATTGTCTTACTAGTTGTAGACAATTAATTTAATTGTCTTACAAGCTCTAAAATAGCTAGACAAAGCCAAATTGTCTTAGCAAGCTAGGGATTGTCTTTGCCACCATTGTCTTACTAGTTCAAGGGTTTTGCCTATAAATATGGCTCTCCCTCATTCATTTCTTCTTGTTCAAAGTATTGTAAAGCTTTCAAGTTGTGCTAAACTTTCTATTCGTTAAATCCGCAGTTTACTGTGCTTTGATCATTCGGTTGTTTTGTTCCGCTGAGTTAGAATACTTTCTGTCAAATTTATTCTACGAACTAGTGGACATTAAAACGAACCATATTAATTATATAACGACTTCCACATTGTTATATTAATTAATTAAAATCTGATTAACAATTTTATATTCAATCAGATTATTCCGCCGCGATTATTTTTTAGTGACGATTGTATTCAACCCCCCCCTTCTACAATCGTTCCAGGACCTAACAATTGGCATCAGAGCGGTTGATACCATTTTACCGTATCAGATCCTATACACACTCTGTAACGTCCAAATATTTTTTATTCGAATTAATTTTATTTCAAAAATTAATTTTGATTTAAAATATTTTTCTTTCAAAAATCCAAATCTCATCCAAACACTATTCACATTAAATCCAAATATTTTTTAATTCGAATTAATTTTTTTTTAAAAAAATTAATTTTGATTTAAAATATTTTTCTTTCAAAAATCCATTTCTCATCCAAACACTATTCACTTTAAATCCTTAAAAATGAGTACCCAAAAGATCAGTAGCATTAAAATCCCTCCGTTCAGCCAAGAACACTTTGGCCTATGGAAAAGGCACATGTTCCTATTCCTCCGAACAGCGAACAGAAAATACATCGGGATTTTGGACAAAGGTGTTACTACTCCGATGAATGTCATATTAGCACACGAGGAGGATGGTGTGTTAATACCTCATCAGGTCATCCCGAAAGAACTTTCTGAGTACACAGATGAAGGGAGTGAACAGATGAACTTAGATGACGCTCTTCAACTAATTTTGGTTGAATCTCTAAATCCAGTGATGTACAATGCTGTTGTAAATTGTACGAACGCCAAGCAAATCTGGGATACATTAGAGATTATCAATGAAGGCTCAGAGGAAGTTAGGGAAAACAAGAAAGAGATACTGATGGCTCAGTATGAACAATTTGGTTCCAATCCCGGAGAAGGGATTTCAGAAGTGTTTATCAGACTTAATAATTTGATAAATAATTTAAATCTGAATGGGAAATTCTATGACAAGAAAGAGGTCAACATGAAGTTTCTTTTAACACTTCCCGAACATCTGGAACACAGAATCACTGCCATCAGGGAAAGCAGAGATCTGAATGAGATTTCTCTGGAAAGACTCTACGGAGTTTTGAAAACTTATGAACTGGAGCAAGTTCAGAGTAAACAGAGATATGGCTGGGGTAAAACACAGAACCATTCGAGAGCTCTAGTTGTTGAGTCACCTGCACCGGAAGAAAAGAAGGATGTTGTTGTTCCTTCTAAAACCACTCAGGAATTTGTTGTACCTGAGATGGGTCAGACTGCCTCTTCCAGTGGTGACGAAGAGTTCTATACAATGGAAGAGCTAGAACAGTTAGAAGATCAATCTCTATCACTGTTTGCCAAGAAATTTGGAAACATGAGATTCAAGAAGAACCCCTCCTACAAGTACAAACCTACTGTGAACAGGTTCCAGAAAGGAGGTTATTCATCTTCTACGAGCAAAGGAGGATACAAGACTGGGATGGTCGATAGAAGCAAATTCAAATGCTTCAACTGTGGTGAACCTGGACACTTTGCAACTGAATGCAAACAGCCCAAGGTTCAAGGAAAGAGAAAAGATTCGTACGATGAGCTGAAGCAGAAGTATGATGCACTAGTGAGAAAGCATCAGGGTGCTTCTGGAAATCAAAGTTTCAAAAGCAAGTCTTATCTGGCAGAAGGGAAAAGCTGGGATGATACAGACAGTGATGAAGAAGAGCAGATAGGGAATGTTGCTCTCATGGCTAATGCTGGATCATCTTCACCTCCTCCTGCTGGAAGCTTTCAGGTAGATCCTACATGCCCTAAACTTTTTATGCAATTAGGACTTGAAAGAGATGATGCTATTAAAAAGATGAAAGCTGCCAATCTTAAAATTGATACATTAGTCTTAGAAATTCATGCTTATAAGATGAATGAGATGAAAGTATTAAAACCTAAAATAGAACAATTGACTATGGATTTAGGATTACAATGTGCTAAAGTCAAAGTTCTAGAGAAAGGTGAGATTGCTTTAAGACTTCAGCTAGACGAAGAGAAAGTGAAGTGTAAAGCCTTTAAGGATGCCTCCACTATAGTCAAAGAACTTAATGATAAACAAGAGATCAAGAGAACTGTTGGAATAGGTTTTGACTATAACAAATCTGTAGGTAAGGCTAGTAACATTACTCCTTTTAAGAAGAGTGCTGAGGAGAGAGGGATTCCTTTTGTTTTGAAAGATTCCCCTAAACCATTGTTTAAATCCTCAGAAGCTGAACCTCTGTTACAAACTCCTGTTGTCATTAGATATGAACTCAAACAGGAAGACCTTAAAATGAAAGAGAGTAATGAGATTAGAGATGAGATTCTGACATCACTGAAACCAATCAAAGTGAAAGGCAATGTTAGGTTGCCTAAAGCTGGTTTAGGTGTCAACTCTGAGAGAACTAAATTCAACAAGCCTAATAATTTTGTGAATAGTAAGAACAAGAACAATAGATGTCATTCTACTGAAAACTTTAAATCTGATAACAAGGTTAGAGTAGAATCTATTGATGTTCCTATTACTATGACTGATACTCCTGTTGTTTCTGCTTTTGATGCATGTCATAAATCTTGTAGTGTTGATAATTGTATGACTTGTGCTTTCAATTTGATGTCTGCTTATTTTAAAAATTTGCATGCTAAAAATGAAAACACATCACCTAGACAACACACAAACAACAAGCATGCTAGATCAAAGACTGCTAGTCCTACTCGTGGTAGGAAGGAGACTTATGTTCCAAAGCCTAAAACCAAGGTTTATAAGGCTGTTGTTAAGGAAGTAAGTTCAGTCAAATCAGAACCAAGTATCAGTCCAAGAGGCTCTGTTGTTACACCTGATAGAAATCAGTTCTTTAAGTTTGCTGGACCCAATCAAGTGTGGGTCCCAAAGAATGTTTAATCAAGTTGTCTTTTGCAGGGTGCCAGTGGAATTGTTCGTGTTACCTGGGTGCTTGACAGTGGAGCGTCAATGCACATGACTGGCAATAAATCCCTGCTGGAAGACATAAGAGAAGGAGCTGGCCCTACAGTCAGTTTTGCTGATAATAGCAAAGGTCGTACTGTGGGATATGGCAAGTACAAAATTGGAAGAATCATCATAGAGGATGTTGCTTTAGTTGAAGGACTTCAACATAATCTCCTGAGTGTCAGTCAGTTCTGTGACAAAGGATATTATGTTCACTTTGAAAAGGAGATATGTATCATCAAACATATCAAGGATAAGCGTCCTTCACTATGTGGCGTAAGGAAAGGCAATATATACGTAGCTGATTTGTCTTCAGGACCAGGAAACGAAGTTCACTGTTTCTATGCTAAAGCGTCTACTGAAGATAGTTGGTTATGGCATAAGAAACTCTCACACCTCAACTTCAAAACCATGAACTCTCTAGTCAAGAGAGATCTAGTGAGAGGTTTGCCTTCCCTGGAATTCTCAACTGATGATCTCTGTGAAGCTTGTCAGAAAGGAAAAGCGAAGAGAGCATCTCACAAAGGCAAGACCATCAATACCATTACAGATCCACTTCATTTATTGCATATGGATTTTTTTGGCCCTGTGAATGTTGCATCCATTGATGGAGGAAGATATGCCTTGGTTATTGTGGATGACTTCTCGAAATTTACTTGGGTTTACTTCCTTGCTTCTAAGGATGAAACCCCGTTGACAGTGATTGATCATATAAAGTTAGTTGAATTGGATAAAGGTGTGCCAGTCAAAGCTGTAAGGTCAGACAATGGCACAGAATTCAAGAATCAAACTCTAATCAACTTTTACTCTGAAAAGGGAATTAGAAGGCAGTATTCAGCACCAAGGACTCCTCAGCAGAATGGAGTTGTCGAAAGAAAGAATCGTACATTGATTGAAGCTGCAAGAACTATGATTGCTGAAGCAAAGCTTCCTCTGTACTTTTGGGCTGAAGCTGTGTCTACTGCCTGCTATACCCAGAATCGAACTTTGATCAACAAGGATCATATGAAAACTCCATTTCATCTGTATAACAACAAGAAACCTTATGTCAAACATCTTCATGTCTTTGGAGCCAAGTGTTATGTTCTCAAGGATGGTGAAGAGAACTTGAACAAGTTTGAGCCAAAGGCATATGAAGCAATTTTTGTTGGTTATACAAATAATGCTTATAGAGTTTTTGTAATTGATACTCTGTCAGTGAAAGTTAGTGTCAATGTTACATTTGATGACACTAAACTTCCAAGTATACAATCTGCTGATCCATCTGAATCTCTGAAGTTTGACAACTATCCAGATTCTGATTCAGATGATGATGTGCCACCTGAGGTTGCAACAGGTGATGTCATCAATAATGATAATGATCCAGGCAATGGTGGAGGAAATGGCAATAATGCTGGAGATTCCACTGATGCTAGTGGTGGATCATCAAGTCAACCTGGCAACAACTCAGGGGGAGCTGGTGGATCAACTAGTCATACACATCAGCTTACTGACAATACAGCTGAATCATCTAGGACACAACTACCAAGGGAAAGGATTTGGAGCAGAGATCATCCCTTTGATCTGATTATTGGTGATCCTGATGTTGGTGTAAGGACTAGAAGTGCTACGACAAATGAATGTCTATTCTCTGGTTTTCTATCACAATTAGAACCAAAGAAAATAGATGAAGCACTTGCTGATCCTGATTGGGTTCTTGCCATGCAAGAAGAACTCAATCAATTTGAGAGACAAGAAGTCTGGGCCCTGGTTCCAAGGCCAAAAGGAAAGTCTACAATTGGAGCTAGATGGGTCTTCCGTAACAAGTTAGATGGTGATGGCATTGTTGTAAGAAACAAAGCCAGACTGGTCGCAAAGGGTTATTCTCAAGAAGAAGGAATTGATTACGATGAAACCTATGCTCCAGTTGCTCGTCTTGAAGCCATCAGAATATTCCTTGCATTTGCTGCACACTCCAACTTCAAAGTTTATCAGATGGATGTGAAAAGTGCATTTCTGAATGGAAAGCTAGAAGAAGAAGTATATCTGGAACAGCCCCCTGGCTTTGAAAATCCAGAATTTGCTGATTTTGTTTACTACTTATTCAAAGCTGTCTATGGGCTCAAGCAGTCACCAAGAACATGGTATGACACTCTCTCTGAATTTTTAATTGAAAACAATTTCACTAGAGGTGTCATAGACAAAACTCTCTTTTACAAATTGCATGATAATAATATGATATTTGTTCAAATATATGTTGATGATATTATATTTGGTTCTACTAACGATAACTTGTGCAAGAGGTTTGCTAAGTTAATGCAGAGCAATTATGAAATGAGTATGATGGGTGAGCTGTCCTACTTTCTTGGTCTTCAAGTAAGCCAAAAGGAAGATGGCATCTTCATTTGCCAGTCAAAGTATGTCAGAGATCTTCTGCGAAAGTACAATCTAGAAGACTCTTCTCCGGCAAAGACACCCATGGCCACTGCCACAAAGCTTGACCAGGATAAATCTGGTAAGAAAGTTGATATCTCAAGCTATCGAGGTATGATTGGCTCTTTACTCTATCTCACTGCTAGTAGACCAGATATTATGTTTGCAACATGTTTGTGTGCTAGGTTCCAAGCTGATCTTAAAGAATCACATCTTATAGCCGTCAAAAGAATCTTTAGATATCTTAAGGGTACACCTGGTTTAGGTATTTGGTACCCTAAGAATACTGGTTTTGACTTAACCGGCTATACAGATTCTGATTATGCAGGATGCAGGATTGATAGGAAAAGTACGTCTGGAAGCTGTCAATTTATAGGACGTCGGTTGGTTTCCTGGTACAGCAAGAAGCAGCATTCAGTGTCTACTTCTACTGCTGAAGCTGAGTATATAGCTGCTGGAAGCTGCTGTGCTCAGATACTGTGGATCAGAAACCAATTGAATGATTATGGGATTTCTGTCGACAAAATTCCAATATTTTGTGACAACACAAGTGCCATAGCCATTTCCAGCAATCCGGTTCAACATTCCAGAACCAAGCACATAGATATCAGGTATCATTTTATTAGAGAACATGTCATGAATGGTACAGTGGTGTTACATTTTGTGCCCACGGCTGATCAAATCGCTGACATCTTCACTAAACCACTTGATGAATCCACTTTCTCTAAGTTGGTTTGTGAGCTAGGGATGTTAAATATGACATGATTCTCATTGTATATATTTTTAATATGCTTTATATATTTTTATATAATTTTATGAATTTTCTGTGTATTTATAGGTATTTTATTAGATTTTATATGATTGTTTGTATATTATTTGATAATTATCTGTGTAATTATGCATATTTATATGTTTACCTGTAATTTTCTAAATGCCTGATTACTCCCCTGTATTATTCTCTAAGCATTTAGATAATTATTTGTATTTATTTTGTATTTTTCAAAATTAATTAAGCATAAATATTTGAATTTAAGTTAATTCATTTTTATGAATTAAAGTTAAGTTCATAAATATTTATATTTAATTAAAGTTGAATTTTACAAAATATATGTGTAATATTTAATATTGTTTTTATTTTAGATTTTTGATTTAATGTGCAAAACATTTTATTTCAAATATAAATCAAAAATCACCTTTTAAATATATTTTTCGTTTGTTTTTATTCAGAGAAAACTCGGCAAGACAATTACTTCAATTGTCTTACCGAATTTTTTTCAAATTTTAAATGTCTTTTTCTGTTTTTTTCTCGGCAAGACAATTGTGTTTTGCTGATACAAAACTCGGCAAGACAATCTATTTGATTGTCTTACCGAGCTCTGTCTTCCTTCATACGCTTTAAAAGACTGGGCAAGACAATTTAATCAATTGTCTTACCGAGTATATTACCTGCACTCCCCTTCGATATCTCGGCAAGACAATCTCTCCGATTGTCTTACCGAGATTTGAATCAATAAGACAATATATTCGATTGTCTTACTCCCCATTACACTCATCTTCTTCACCACTGTCGCGCCTATACACATACATACACGCATCGTACTCGAGTTTTTCAAGTTTTAATCCATAAAAACTTGCTGTTCTTCGTTTTCAAGTAACGTATAACTTGCTGGTGTGGATTATTTGGTTGATTTCTACCGAAGTGCTGCCGGATTTTCGCCGGATTTTTAAGTATCGACTTCGTGGATTTCGATCTGGTTTTGTGGTTTTCTTAACACACGATTCATCTGCTAATCTCGTTGTTTGATTGTTGTTACTCGCCTGCATTTCGAGTTGGTGTTGTGTTCGAATCAAGATCAGCCCTCGAGTTTAATTTTTGGGCTTTTCGAAAATTAGGGTTCTTGAGTTCGAATTGGGGATTTTCGAGATTAGTTGAATTATTTGGAGTTATTGGACTGATTTTGGAGTTTTGGTTCAAGTTGGATTGAATTTTCACACATTAAATTAATTAAATTTTAATTCGAGATTAAATCAATATTTCGAATTATTAATTAATTAATTAATTGTTAATTAATTATCAAGTGAAATTTGCGAGAAATTTGAGAAGTATCGTTTAATTTGATAAATTCTCGCTTAATTCATTTCTTAATTATACAAATGGCTGGAAAATTTGTAATCCAAGAGACCAATTACAATGCTTATCTGGATCCTGAGGTTTGCCCGAGCCGGTTCAAGCACTGGGTGAGATTTCTGAATGAACAATGTATCGCCAGTACTGCCCTCACCGCATCTGCAGAGTTACAGATACAGCCTCTCTACGACTTCTACTCAACCGCGCTGAATTCTACACTGCTAGAAGAGTACAGGATGATCGGAGATATAAGGCTTGGTGATGTGAACGGACGAAGGAGTATTTTGATTACATCTGATGATGTTAATCGTGTTTTGGGTTTTCCTAGGGGAAACTTTGCTGAAGTTCCTGAAGAACCAGAGTTGGTACAGTTCTTTCAGACCATACAGTACCAAGGAGATATCAATCTGCCCAAGATGTCTAAGGGTCATTTGAAGCCTGAGTGGGAGATTTTCTTTGACACCTTGGCTAAGGTGTTCTCTCCTACAGATCGCAGAAACTTCCACAACATCTCCAACATCCTTCAGGTTTTTGGACTTTGCATTGCTTATAATCGTCCAATTGATTTTGGCAAGATAATCCTGAAGGAGATTCTGAGGAAAATGGGGCCACTGATGAGTCGATCAGTGGAGAACAATGATAAAGTTGAATGCTTCTACCCTCAGTTTCTTATGCTGCTTCTGAATGACAAGATGACGGAAGCTGATAAAAACTTCTACTTCAACAGTGAACGAGCTTTGGTCAAGAAGGCCAGTACTAAGTTGGTGAATAAGCTCGCTAAATCTAAGAAGCACCTTTCTGTTCCACTTGTAGTCACTCCATTCATGTCAGAGATGTTCAACGCTCCGTTGGCACCTCTTCAGTTTAATGTGGCTCAACCTGAACCCCTGCAACAACAACAGCATCAACAGCAACCCCTCCAACAGCTACTTCAACCACAACAACAACACTCTCCTCAACCATCACCTCAACAATCACCTACTCAATCACCTATCCACCACCAACAAGAAATCCCTTCAGTTGAAGATGAGCCTCTACAATACAACTTCTTTGAAAATCATCCATCTTCATCTGAACCTATAATACCCCTCACTCAAACACAATACTCTCCACAAACACAATCAACCTCACAACCACTACCATCAGAATCTGCTGTCAACCCTGGACTTCAGGAATTCAGAGATAACTTACAGGTAGCTCAGGTACTTACTGACTTCTCATCTAACTTTAATGTTGATATATCTGATTATGGTTGTAACTTTGATTTATTTTGTCAGCCTGCCAGCAATGAACCTGACAACACACAGGTTCATATCCCCGCTGATGTTTCTTTGCAACAAACTCTCTCTTCTCCAAACACAACAAACATCACTACTACGAAACCTGTTCGTAAAGTAGCCCGGAAAAGGAGTGGGAGTGCTTTTGTGTCTGAACCCGCAGCTCTGTCTTCTCTAAAGAAGCAAAGGGTGGAAACCTCTAAGACAACTGCAGCCTCATCCTCGCCTTCCCAAAAGGGCTTGGACACTGAAATGGCAATACAGTCTCTGGAGTCATTCTCTCAACAGAGTGAACCCATTGAAGTTGACCGTCCAGCCACGGTAATCTGTACAGAGTCAAGCACTGATCTAGCACTCACTCTAGTGCAAAATCAAGCCAATACACATGTTACTACACTTTCTGAGAGCACAGTTTTTCAAAACCAATTTACTATGTATGAAAAATTTGCTGATCATTCTTTCTTTAATGATCAGGAGCTGCTTGGCAATGTGCAAGTACATCTGCCGTCAATGGCATCCGGAGGACAATTTGTTCCTCCACTACCTTTGAACCCATCTCAGGGAACATTGGTAGTATATACAGGTACATCTGGAGCTATGAGTGACTCGAGTGATGAAAGGCAAACACCGAGCGATACACATGCACGAGAGGCTAGTGAAACAGCTTTGAGTGTACGTGAGGTGAGTGCACACACTAACACAGCTCTTTTTGAGGAACAGATTGCAAGGTTACAAGCTGAACTTGCAAGAATGATTGCGGAGAATGAAAGGTTGAAAGGTGCACAACTGGTCACCTTAGAGAAGAAAGTTGAGGAGGAGCCATCCAATACTTACAGGGATGAGCTTAGAGCTGATATCCAGAGTTTAACTGTCGAGATGAGATCCAACCATGAGCTCTATATGTCTAAATTTGATGAAATCGACAGTAAACTGGATCAACTTCTCAGTAACTCCAAGTCTGATGATCCAACCTCCAGAGAGGATCCCTCAACTAAGGGGGAGAATAGAGGCAAGGGAGGAGAAGACAAAGGAAACAGCTCCAATCAAAGCAACAAAGGGAACACCAATACTTCTGATTCTGCACCTGGCAGAGAAACTGAAAAGTCTAAAGGCAAGCAACCCATGCATCAACAGGAAGACAATTATGATGCCTTTCCTAAGGAAATGGATGATGATGATGTGTTTGATGCCACTTACTGTCAGAATCAAGAAGAGGGTGTATTTGATGAAGCTTATCTGTTCCAGACAGAAGAGGAAGCTGTAGATCTTGAACATGAAGAGTTGGTGAAAAAGTTCAAGATGGAAAATGAAGCTAGGAAGCGAAAGCTCAGGGACTTTCAGAAGCTCCTAGAAGACAAGCTGATTACTGAAGAAGAAATCAAGAAGGAAAAGTAGAAAATCTATGATGCTGCCTGTGTGCAGAAGAATCTTGATATTAAGCACAAAGTTGGTAAGAGTTGGGACATTGCACGGAGAATCATCAATGGACCTCAAAGGGAACCCTTCGACGACAAGAAGTTCATGTCTTTGATCTATGATCTAAGGGAGGTAAACCCTGATGAGGATTTATTTATGCATGCCCTATCTCTTGAACTGTGGTATATTACAGTTGCTGTCAGGAACTTGCTAGATGAATGGGAGCTTATCATTTATACCAGGAGGAACGGGACATTCAGACTCTCAGTTGAATTCTTAAAGTCATTTAAAGTAACTGAGCTCTGGGTGCTTCGTAACAAAGTTAAAAGAAGCTCTAATTTGAATGAACTCCTTCGAGACAAGCTGATGGAACATGCTGAATTCAATAGTCCTCAGATTGTCAAGAAACCTTATTGTTTGAAGTTCATCAATGACGACGTCATAAATACTGTGTATTTGAATGATGAAGCATTCCCAAAGTATCCTGTGAACCAACTGATTCGTGCATCTACTCTCCTACGAACCAAGGGATTCGCTTCGAAAGAAAAGGCTGATGCTGATAATGTAATAGCTGACTACTGTCTTCGGAATGGTATTTCTAAATACACAAGGAAGATGAAGCAAGTCAAGAAGACTCAGCCTGCTGACTTTCAGGAGGACCCGGTGGATCTGGAAGTAATGCACCAACTGGCTCTGGCTAACGAAAGGATGAAACGTGGTGAAGCCACTACTGCAGAAAAGCCATCCAGGGAAGAACCTTCAACTCCTATTCTTCACAATTCTGATTCTGAAGAAGGGGAAGTTGATCTATAGATTATAGGGTATTGTAATATATGTTCCAAAGGAACACCCCTTTTGTAATCTATCTTATTATGTTTGAATCTGGTAAATGTTTAATGAATACCAGAAACTTTTGCTATTTATCTTTCAATGTTTAATCCTTTGTCTTATCAGTTAGTTGAGTTATCCTCTCGATAATTTGCATGTTATGTTAACAAACAAATAGGGGGAGATTGAAAGGCATATGTTAAGCCTATTTGTATTAAAGAGCAATCAACTCAACTCTGATAAGAAAGCAAGTAAATAGCAAGTACTGTTATCTGGAATCCGTACGAAGAACGTCAAATGATTTATTGAAGATTTTATGTCAGAAGAATTTCAGGATGCTGCTGCAAACCACTGGAAGAAGTTCATTAATATGATCAAGCCTCAGTGTACAAATAATCTTTTGTAGCACGTCCAGAAGATCAGAAGGTATAAAGTTTAAATACTTTATTTATTCAGAAGATTCCATATTGTGTCAACAAATGAAGAGGAACTAAGAAGACGAAGAATCGACGAACAAGCCACCGCCTAATTGTTTAATTGACAAGGAATATTTAATTCAGCTAGTTACAGATGAACCAGACAGTACATTTGTGTATGAGCTCATCCGGTTAAATATTCTGAGTCAAGAGAAGGTGGTCGTTCAATCAAGTCGAAGATCATAATTATTTAAAGAAGACTGAAGACTCTGCTGAAGAAGGAAAAGGATAATTAATTATCTAATTAATTATTTCACTTCTCAAAATAATTATATTGGATGTGTAATTTATTTATTAAATTAATTCTATCTCGAATTAATTTAATTTATGAATCTATGCATTTAAAATAATTAAGTGAATATTAATTGGTTAATTAATTAAAGGGAAAATGGATTGTCTACTTGAATTACACAAGGAAAGACAATCTATTTGATTGTCTAGTTGAAAAACAAGAAGGAAAGACAATCTAGTTGATTGTCTAAGTGTTTAATCAAAAGGAAAGACAATCCAAGGCATTGTCTTGCTAAAACAAGCAAGGTAAGACAATCCAATGGATTGTCTTGCTGTTTTAAGCAAGGTAAGACAATCCAAAGGATTGTCTTACCGCCTGTTGCACTCTCACAACACGGCAAGACAATCTCCTAGATTGTCTTACCGCATTTCTCCCCCTCCTTGACACGGGAAGACAATCTCTGAGATTGTCTTACCGATTGTTGCATTGTCTTGCCTTGGTAGCTTGCAAGACAATCCTTGTGATTGTCTTGCCGATTGTAGAACAGTAAGACAATCTCCCAGATTGTCTTACCGCACTTCTCAATTGTCTTACCGACCCCTAGATTGTCTTGCCCACGGATTTCATTGTCTTACTAGTTGTAGACAATTAATTGAATTGTCTTACAAGCTCTAAAATAGCAAGACAAAGTGCCAAACTGTCTTAGCAAGCTAGGGATTGTCTTTGCCACCATTGTCTTACTAGTTCAAGGGTTTTGCCTATAAATATGGCTCTCCCTCATTCATTTCTTCTTGTTCAAAGTATTGTAAAGCTTTCAAGTTGTGCTAAACTTGCTATTCGTTAAATCCGCAGTTTACTGTGCTTTGATCATTCGGTTGTTTTGTTCCGCTGAGTTAGAATACTTTCTGTCAAATTTATTCTACGAACTAGTGGACATTAAAACGAACCATATTAATTATATAACGACTTCCACATTGTTATATTAATTAATTAAAATCTGATTAACAATTTTATATTCAATCAGATTATTCCGCCGCGATTATTTTTTAGTGACGATTGTATTCAACCCCCCCCTTCTACAATCGTTCCAGGACCTAACAGAAAGATGTTCGTTGTACTGTTAAAGTGAAAAAGGTTGAGGAACAATATAACTGGTATGAAAATTGTTGCCCTGGTTGTGGTGAAGAGGTTAATAAGGTGGAAGGCAGGTTTAGATGCACAGCTGAATGTAAGAGGAATATACCATGGCCAGACAAGAGGTGATTCTGTTTAAATTAGTGTAATAATAAAACAATTTTTTGTACTGTTAGTGCTGATTTTTATTTTTTTCTCCTTCAACTAGGTTTCGTTTGACCACTGTTTGTTCTGATGCTTCTGGGATTCTACCCATTATCTTCCCAGATGACGAAATCCAACGTATCATTGGCAAAGAAGTATTTGATATTGAGAATGATGAATCACAGGTTCGAAAGTAAATATAAATATGTACATAAGAATATACTTTTAATATCATATCTGATTACTTATTATCATTCCTTAGGTTGGGGTTGATGGTTCTACTTTCCCTCCTCTACTAAAACAGTTTGAGAAGAGGGATTATATTGTCACACTTACCATTTCTGCCTCGAATATCAACAAATCTGGCAAAGTGTACAAAGCAAAGAAGCTTGATAATCCTGAAGAGAACTTAGGTAAAAACGAACCTGTCGAGTTAAAATCTGCTGAAACAGTTGTCCATACCATGGAAACGGTGAGTTCAACATTTTTAAGAGTTACCTATCATAACAACAATATGAATGCAATAATCTCCTTTAAAAATTTGTTTTATTCATTTGATTTTGTTTATTGTCTGCTGAAATCAGGAATCCAACACTGTTGCTGAACCTAGAACATCATCTCCAGCAACTGAGAAGTCTTCCAACAGGTCTAGAGGCATCAAAAACAAAATTCCAGTCAAATGTGAAATAATGGCTGAAAATCCTACCACCAAGATGAAGAAATCCTAATATTGTAAGTAGAAAATTGTTTCCTTTTAGGTTGCGTTGAATTTTCAAACTGATTTACTTATCATGTCTCTATCGTATCTGATTGCAGGTTTGGCAGGAATAGCTCCCTCTTTTGTTGTCTTTTCCAGAATGCTTAAAATAGGATCTGTGAACAATTAATATTTTGCTATGTTGCTAGGAGTATCTAAATGTTGCTATGTTGCTATTAGCTGTACTTCTCCAAACAGCTGTACCATTTTTAATCTTCAGAACATATCTAGACCTTATATGAATAGCTCCAACATTTAATTTTGATGCATCTGCCAAATCAATTAAAGATTCAGCTTTAGTAACTCTATGGTCTTATTGACTCTATATAAACAAACGATTCTACTAGCTTAGTAACACCACTCAGCAAAAAACAAAAAATATGTCTTCCAAAAAATATGTTTCGTTCAAAGATGTGAGCAAAGCCCGATACGACTGGAAGGTTCAGGCCAGAGTCATGAATTTATGGAGAGGAGTTTCAACCAAAGGAGAACCTTTTACTAGCTTCAATCGTTTACTGCTTGATAATAAGGTAACATATGTAAAAAGTTAACACGTTTAATGTTGATGATTTTTTCTAAAAACTTTCATGCTATATTAAAAACAGCGTTGTCGTGTTCATGCTTTTGTTCCTGGAAGCTTGGCTGCTAAGTTAGAGGCAATTTTAGAAATAGGACAAATTTTTCTGTTTGAAAACTTTACCGTCAAGGACTACAAGGCAGATGAAAAGTTCAGGCCGGTGCGTAAAAACTGGCAAATTGTTCTTGGACAGGAGACGAAAATCACAAGTTTAGCTGAGAACGAAGTAGCCATTGACAAGGCTGCCTTTGATTTCTACGATCTGGCTGATCTTAAAGACTTGGCAAATCAATCAACATATTTAACTGGTATATACCAACTTCTCATATTACGCAAAATATGACTTGACAAAATACATTGTCATAATGATTTCTGAATTAATAATGTGTAATGCATTCTGCAGATATCATTGGAGTTGTGCATGAACGCCAAATAGAACTGGGAGACATTAAGAACCGATTTGGTGTTCAACAACGCCAAATAAAAATTACTGTTACAGATGGAAGGTATTTTCATTTACATCATCAATGCTTTATTTGACCTTACTGAAACTGATATTACTTTTTGCATTATACAAGGACAATGGTGAAGGTAACTTTCTGGGATGATTTTGCTAAATTATTTGCTGATGCGTTAAAGGACAATGCTTTTGAGTACCCTCTTATTCTCATTGTTTGCTGTGGAAGACCACAAGAGTGGCAAAGTATGCATTGTTCTACATTTCTGTTCATTGTTACACTTATTTTATATGTTAATATGTTAGTGATCCGTTCTCAAAATTTGTAGAACAAATCAACATCACAAATGTAACTGCAACATCACAGCAGTGTCGCCCACATGAGGAAAATGTATGAAACCTATCCTACTTTTAAGTACTATATTTAAATTACAGTATTTCTTCTGCTAACATATTGTAAATAACAACTGTGGGAAGGCTAAGCCAACCTGAATTCGAGGAATACAACAAATCAGTCCCCAAATGGAAACCCATCCAGATTCTAAGCATAGACCAAATTAAGAATGTCAAAGCAGAAGACTCTGAGGTAAATTAAGTCTTTTTCTGATTTGTTCTTAGATAAATATGTCAAATACAATCATGTGAATACCTAACCACAACAAAAATGCAGACTGAGGTTCTATGCAAGGTGATTATTGACCAAGTTATGCAGGATACATGGTACAAGAATATATGTACATCATGTTATAGCAAACTTCAGGTGGTAGGATATGAAATGAACTGTATTCAATGTTCTAGAGCTGTTCCTTATGCAGAGAAGTGGTAAAACAATCTTTAATGCATTATATAGCACATATTTAGTTTATTGTAGACATTTAGTTTTGTTGATTCTTTGTTGAAATAGGTTTGAGATATTCTGCATGGCTTCTGATGCAACTGGTACCATACCAATTATGTTGGACAACTTCTCAGCTATGAAATGTTTTGGGAAAAGAGCTTACGATGTTTATGATAAGGTATTTCACTGAACATATATACATATCCTACCAGTCTATGAAGTGTCAAGTATAATTAGTCTATCATAAACTTCATTGCAGGAAATTGAAGTCTTTCCAGAAATAATAAAATCTCTTGAGAAAAGACTTTACACTGTGAAGATCCTTATTACCATCCACAATATAACTGGTAGAGATAAGGTGTACACTGTTAAAGATATGGTTGCTGGACACAACATAAAAACAGAAGCATCAGATAGCCAAGACACCACACCTAAACCAGTACAAGATTCATACGCTGAGGTGAGATTCTAATACGAATTTAGTTAACATATTATTCCACCATTACTCTATATATTGATGCTAACAAAATCCTATTTTGCAAACAGCCTTCCAGTTCAAGCTATCACCTCGACTCTGTTTCAGAAAACAACTGAGTTCCATCTACTTCCTATCTATCAAATTTGTTAACCTACTTTATTCAAGTATTAAGTCATCGGTCTAACTAAGTTTGTGGTTGTTATTACTAATATTAGAACAATTCTCAATGTAGACTGTTATGTATGGAAAATTGTATGCAAACTAATGGACTATGCCATGTTAGCATAATGACATGAAATTCCTTTAAAGTTGCACCAGTACAAGCATTATATAAAAATGTATCTGGATATTAGCAATATGCAAGTTTCCTACACATGATAATAGATATTAGCTTTAATAATATTCATAGAGTTGTCCAAGACTTACGTGAACCAGAAATTAAAACAGCACTACGGACGAGAAGTCTTCAAGGCATCCGCAAAAAATGTACACATGAAGTCAGTAGCCATCAAACTTTAAAACTCGAATCTTAAATTGGTCATAAGATTTGATTGGGCATTGAAAGACACATATATCCCCAATTTCCAACCCCAATCCATCACGCATTCTTTGCCATCCATCTACAATAGCACAATAGTTGGTGTGATCCCTGTTACGTGCTACAAGCCTCCAACAACAGCTTCCTGAATAGATGTTAATGCATTGGAAATTCTGCCAAACTTCAGACAAGCCCATGAAATCATCATAAATCTCCTGTGCAAATATCAAATTGTAAAGTGTATAATATGTCCAGTTGCTTCCAAAAATAATACAACATTTTAGTCACAGGTGTAAAAATACTCGCAACAGGAGGGCAGTCATCAAACATGTGTTTAGCTTCGACTTTGATACAAAAGCATTTCCCAACTAGAGGAGAATAACCGTTTGCATCTATATTGAATATAATCGTTAGAGTAATTCTACAAGGCATTCAAATTATGATATTATTTATAGTTGAACAAATAAAGTCAATGGCCCAGAGTTTCTTACCATCGCATAGTGGTGTTCCTGGAAACACCAACTCATTAAGTTCTGAGTCAAACGAAGAGATCAAAATATTTGACATCCCATCATAGGTAAACACAAAAGAATGTACCCCACTCATAATGCCTAATCCTAATATCTCAAACATAGAACTCAGACCAGTAAACCTTGAGTTTTCAGAATCATATGAGCCAGCAAATTTCTTCCCGTTAATAAGAACGTATTGAAATTGCATAGGCAAAGCAAATCCACATCTCTCAACAAAGGCAACAGGAGGATGCTGCATATCAAATACATACAAGCTAACATTAAAAATGTCCTTACATTGTAAGCCACTTCAAACATAACTCAAAGTATAAGAAAATATACAATTTCATCAAAAACACCATCACCAGCCGGACGAGCAATAACAAACCTCCACCCCGCATCACCAATGGTAACTACAGATGAAAAATAATATTAACACTAAAAATTGTTCAAAACAGAGCATCAAACCAAAAATTCTACAGTTCTCAATTCTCACCAATTCCTGGTAAAATACTCTCAAGTGGATAGTGGATTTCTGAACCATTACTCCCAATTATATAAATGTGGAAGTTATAACGTCCGAAATACTCAAACAAAAGCAACTCCCCCCATTCAGCTCCATGTTTTTGAAAAAACTTAAAACACCTTTAATTAGGCATCTTTCCTTATCAATCTGGACAGGTTGTACATATCCGTTACGCAGTTTAAGCTCCATAGAATCAGTTATCAAAGTATTGTATTTCACACAGAAATTCCTGGGAATGGTCTGAAAACAAATAAACAATTACACAAATGAACTATAAAGATAACTTCATCTCAACACAGGACACAGCAAATATATGTTTAATCATAGCAAACCAGTTCATTTGACAATGTGTCGTTGTACTCTAGCCGGATGCAAAACTTAGCTGCCACAATGCCAGAACATTCCATAGATCTGGAAAAAAAACATTTGTATTAAAACATTGTATATGAAATGTAAATATATAAACATAAACAAATCTGACCTCATTGCACTGTACAAGGACCTTTCACAGCTCAGACCAGCTATGCTACTCTCCCGCCTTCTTTGTGAACAGATTTGCTCACTGGAACTCAACGACAGTTCTGCTACTGAGGAGCCTTCTCTGTGAACAGGTTTGCTCCAGACCAAGTATGTCCAAAAACTATATCCACTCTAATTTCAAGAAGCAAAAAACATGCCAAAGCCCAGAAATATTGGGTTACTTCACTTTAAGTTGGGCTTAAAAGACAACTCTAAAAATGTTTGCTAATACATTTTTTTTTGGTTTAAATCATTTCAATTATTAGTTTAATTTTAAAAAAATGTGGAAGAAAAAAGAATTTTTATAAATGTGCAAAAAAAATTGTAAAGGAAACTACAGATTGTAAAATATTATACTGTTTGTTTTTAAATATGATTGAACAAATTTTTCAATAAAACAAAATAATATCGAACACATATACCACAATAGGAGCAATCTGGGAAAATTGTAACTGCAGAGCTTATACGTAGTAAAAATTTAATACAACCTAAACAGAAACTGAACATATATTTCCATAATCACAATGATTAGCTCAAACATTCAAGTAGTTTGTACTCTAAGCAGTAGATCAAAAGGAATCCATTCAGTACATCGTGCCAGACTTCCAGAAATAGTAGTTCAATTACAGCAAACCAAATATTTTTACGAAGCACAATATTATACAGTAGAAGTGCAAATTTGTCATAGACTAATCTAATTGGTAACCACGACTTCAAACTCGAACCCTCCAACATAGGTGAAAAGAAGTGTGTTGCCAGCTGCCAAGTGATTCCCTGAAACAAAACCATTCCAACCTCCAGAAAATCTTGCCTGATTCCCAAACCTCAAAATTTCCACTGGCCAAGCAACATTTCCAACTACCAAGCCCACATTGGTTCTTCTCTGCCATTGTCGGCTTTCAGTCCAGAAAGGAGGTGGAATATACTGCATCATACAAATCGTAATCAGGTATAGATGTAAAACTAAATGACATATAGAAAGCAAAGTTGCCTTGAAGGATATATTACCACTCCATGCCCACGCTGATCTACATGAGATCGCTTGAGAACCACACTGAAATCAAAGTTCGGTTCACCATCATCACCCTGGACCTCGGAAAGAGAGCTATCATCCGAATCTGAGCTATCATCCGAATCTGAGCTATCACTACTTGAATCGGAGATTATAATTATTTCATCTGCCAAAATAAAATTAGTCAGAACAATTTGATCCTTATTGCAAATGTAATAAAGGAACTGTTGTTCATGTACCTTCATCAATCCCATTGTCCACAGCATCTTCAAATTCAGAAATTGTAGAATTACCATATACATCACGCAAGTGATTCAAACACTGGGAATCATACACGCTCACAAAGAATGCAGAATTGCCTTTAAATGTGAACAATAAAATATAGTTCTCCATGAGGTGAAAATGCTTAACTAACTCCAGCAAACCTTTGAGACTACCAGTGGACGAGCAATAGCCCACTTTGAAGGTATGATTGCCACCAAAAAACAGTTTCACAACATTACCAAGATTCTGAGCAAATTTCATTCTAAAGACATAAGGAATCTCCTGGTATTTAACAACTTAAATTAAACTATATATTCTACGAAAATACACGAGTTAATAACATAAGTAATACTAGTTGTCTATCGTACAAGACTGCAGAACACAATTATTCCATATATTATACAAGAAATTATTCAAAAAGAATAACATAAGTTATACCAATTCTCCGGCTTTTAGTGATGCCTTGGTAAAACCTTTGAAAAATTTTGCTTCTTGATTAGTGACCGCAACAACTGCAATTAGGAAGAACAAAATTTTAACTTGGAGACCATTCAAAACAGAATATCAAAAACATATTTGAGGCAGCAAAAACAATTTAATCACCAGCTGATGGTTCACAGTCTGAAACAACAGAGGCCTCAAAAACAGCAGCTTTGAAAAACCCTTTGTACTTGGTCTCCTGCAAAACAAGTGCATCACCAACAAAAAGAGCAGCATCCTTAGCAAAGTCTGCCCATTCGCTACCAAATTGCACAGCATTATTAGCCCATTTCAGACCAATAGTCCACTCATGATCTTCAAAACCCAGTACAATGGAAGGTACAAACTTAGACAATCCCAACTGCTCACAAGCTTCATTTACCAAGAACTACATACAAAGTTAGACATTTACAGAGTTACCAACTAGAAAACTTAAAGATATTAACAAATCTAGGATTTTAAATAGAAAAATTAACCAAATTTACCTTTGGGTAGGATTCCTGAACAAAATGACTGGGGTCAATGACAAGAGTGTACTTGCCAACACAGTTACGAAACCCATTAAAAAGGTATTTAGAATAGAGTTTGTCTACCTCATACACAAAGTTCTTACTAGCAGTGTCTGAAATCACAGCAGTATAGTTCATCTCAACAGCATACTGTGTAAATATCTCAAAGCGAAAATCAGGCCCATCCAAATAAAATAGACGCACTACATTGTAAGGCTTCACTTTATAATACTCCATCCACTTTTCTAAACCATGAATACGTGGATCACCTTTGTTAAATGTGCAAGGCCAGAGGTCATTAGATGGGCCGTGCAAAACCAGGTTACTGGGTAAATGCTCCGAATATGTTACATAAAATGGAAGCGGAAGCTTCTGCATGCAAAAATCATAACAAATCAGTGGTACAAAAAAAAGGGTTTCAAACACAGGAAAAAGAAGAAAATTTACCAGTTTGCCTTTTTTGAACCCTCCACCAAAATTCAAACACAGGAAATCTAATGATTTCTCCTCAATATTCATTGTAAAAAAACCCTAAATTTAAAACACACAAAATCAGAGAAGATGCAACAAGAAGAGAAGATGCAACAATAAGATGAAATGCAACAAGGAGACACACAAAATGCAACAAGAAGATGAAAACCCTAAGATGAAACACACAAAACGGATTTATGATTTTGTAGGCATTACTAAACAGTGGGCATTATAAAAAATAAAGCATGGAGTACAAAATAACACAAGCAAATGGAATTACCAGATGCTCTGAAATGCTCTGAAATGCTCTGCTCTGCTCTGCTTTTTCGAAACGGCGTTTTCATTAAAATGAAACAGCTAATAAACCCCCAACTACCCGCTATTAATGTCATAAGCCCATAACAGCTAATAAACCCATTACTGTAATAAACCCAATAGAATTATAAGCCCACTAAACTTCTGTTATTAAATGAATTTTAATAAACAATCAGATAAATTGATTTATAAGCAATTGAAAAAAAGTAAATAAATATCTTTCATGGAAATTAATTTATATAAAACAAATAATTTTAATTTATAAATGCCTTAGCGAAGCGGGCAAAAATACTAGTATGTATATATATGCTGTTATGTTACTTATGTATATGCTGATGCTTGAAATGACAATTAGGTAGGTTGTACTTGGTCCATTGAATACATGGAACAACATATAGATAAAAACTGGATTTTGAAAGACAGGGATACATTGGATTATGAAATCGGGGTCGAAAAGTTTTTAATGTATGCAGAGGAACATTGTGAAAACCCAAAGAGTATACCTTGCCCATGTGCACGTTGCGTGAATTTTAAAAAATTCTCTGTGAAAATAGTTAGGGGTCATATCTATGAAAATGGTTTTAGTCATGGATTTGGCATGGAGAGAATTCTTCTAGGACTAGCAGGCCATCTAGTAAATGCCCTAGTACTGACCCCGAGTTCAAAGCTACATGTGAAACCTTAGGTGTTTGTGAAGCCGCATATAAGTCAGGGGATTATGATAATGATTCCGAGGATTTCGGGATGTTTGTGGCTGATGCTGAGAAACCATTTTTCGAGGGCAGCGAATCAACCAAATTAGAAACAATTTTGAAGTTACAAAATTGGAAATCTAGGTTTGGTATTAGTGATAGTGCCTTCACTGATCTGTTATCTTCAATAGGGTCATTTCTTCCTCAAGATCATGTATTGCCAGTCAATACATATGAAGCAAGATCATGTATTGCCAGTCAATTCATTCTTGTCCGAATGATTGTGTGCTATACATGGGTATAAATGCAGATGCCTCTAGATGCCCAAAATGTAAACTATCTCGTTGGAAGGTGGGGAAAGATGGTAAATGTAGGGTTAATATTCCGGCCAAAGTTATGTGGTATTTCCCAATAATACCTAGATTTAAACGGATGTTTAAATCTCAGTCAACTGCTGAGCAGATGACTTGGCATGCGAACCAACGAACAAAGGATGGCAAGATGCGTCATCCGGCAGATTCTCCTTCATGGAGAAATATCGATTATAGGTGGCCAGAATTCGGAACCGAAGCAAGAAACATTCGTTTGGCTTTGGCGGCTGATGGTATAAACCCTCATAACAATGGCCTCACCAATAGGTATAGTTGTTGGCCCGTAGTGTTAGTAACTTACAATTTACCTCCTTGGTTATGCATGAAGAGGAAATTTTTGATGTTAACAACTTTGGTTTCTGGTCCGCATGAGCCTGGTAACAACCTTGATGTATATTTACAACCAATGATTGAAGATTTGAAGAAGCTTTGGGAAGAAGGTGAACCAAATGTATATGACGCTGCCACCAAATCTTATTTTACTTTAAAAGCAATTTTAATGTGGACGATAAACGACTTTCCTGCATACGGGAACTTGTCTGGGTGCGTCAACAAGGGTTATTTGGCTTGTCCTGTATGTGCTGATGATACTGTGGCTAAATATTTGCCTCATAGTAGGAAAATGTGCTACCAAGGTCATCGAAGGTATTTGGGTTTGTATCATCCTTATCGAAGGCAAAAGGCTGCTTTCAATGAAGAACAGGAGCTTGGGACAGCACGTCAACTGCTTTCTGGGGAAGAAGTGTTGGCTCGACAAGAACAAATTACATTTTCTTTCGGAAAAGAATTGAAGAAGTTTAAAAAGGTGGACTGTCCATGGAAAAAGAAGTCGATTTTTTTCGAGTTGGAATATTGGAAATTTCACCATGTTCGTCACTGTCTCGATGTTATGCACATTGAGAAAAATGTATGTGACAATCTGATTGGGACATTACTAAATATGCGATTTAAGTCAAAAGACAGCGTCGCGTCCCGTCTTGATATGATTGACATGGGTGTTAGGACTGATCTAGCTCCACAAGTTGGAGAAAAGAAAACTTACCTACCCCCATCTGCTTTTACCCTGTCCAAGGCAGAAAAGAAGAAAATGCTATCGTCTTTCTTGTTTATGAAACTTCCGTATGGACATGCATCCAACATCAAAAACTGTGTATCCATGGATGATTTAAAAATGTATGGGTTGAAGTCCCATGACTGCCATATTCTCCTCCAACAATTACTCCCGGTTGCAATTCGTGCGGTTCTTCCCAAAAATGTTCGGGTCACAATCATAAGATTGTGTTTCTTTTTTAACTCTCTGTGTAGCAAAGTTGTAGATATATCAAAATTAGATAAATTACAATCTGATGTGATACTGACCTTGTGTGAGCTTGAAAAAATATTCCATGCGTCGTTTTTTGATGTAATGATACATCTTGTAGTCCACTTAGTTCGTGAGTTACGTTTATGTGGCCCGGTTTTTTATAGATGGATGTATGCGTTTGAACGCTTTAACAAAGTGATAAAAAGTTATGTAAGAAATCGTTACTATCCGGAAGGCTGTATAGCGGAAGGATACCTTAGAGAGGAATCTGTTGAATTTTGTGCTGAGTTTTTTAAGCAAAGTGGCACTGCTGGTCTTCCAAAGAACCAAAAGCTGTCAGGTCCTCTATCTGCGGCAGTATTAAAGCAACTGGAAGAAAAAGAGCGAGATGAGGCTCATTTATGTGTCCTTTTGAACAATCCTGAAGTGTATCCATATATTATGTAAGGTCTTTTTTATGAAATATTTTGTGTTATTTAGTGTCATTTATTTAATGTATATATATATATATATTTGCATTCTATCAGAATGCATAAGGAGCATCTAGAACAAATATACCGTGGAAAGAAGAAAAGTGTGCATTGGCTTATGGGAGAGCATAATCGACTCTTTGCGGATTGGTTTGAAAAAAAAGTTTGTTTTCTTAGTCATTTGAACTTTTTTTATTCAACTTTGATGCCTATATTATTAAGGAATTAATCTATATGAACTATATATATATATGTAGGTCAGTAGTGAAATGAAAGACAATGGTGAAAATATTTCATAAACATTAAGGTGGCTAGCTGGCAAACCTTCATTTTCCGTCTTCACTTATGAAGGGTACATGGTTGATGGTGTCAGATACTTTACAAAAGATCGAGATGATGCACGTGTTGTTCAAAACAGCGGTGTGTCTTTAGTTGCCAAGACTGTGCAAGTATCCAGTGCAAAAGATTTAAATCCAGTTGAATGTGATATGACATTCTATGGCATCATCTTAGAAATATGGGAATTGGATTATCACGCGTTCAAAGCTCCGTTGTTCTTATGTAAATGGGCAGAGAACGATAAGGGTATTAAAGTGGATGATCTTGGGTTCACGCTTTTAGACTTCTCTCGACATGGCCATAAGAAAGATAAATATGTTTCTGTTCACCAAGTCAAACAAGTTTTTTATATCCAAGATCCGGAAAATGCTTCCTGGTCTGTTGTATTGACCTCCACAACCAGAGACTACCATGATATCTATAACGATGATGATTTGGGAGACACGGCGATGGAACATTCCCCATTCTGCACTAGCATTCCTTTATGTGATATTGTCAATGATGATATTGGCCATAGTGTTAGGCCTAATATTGATGGAATCTGGGTTAAACCCTGAAGCATATATGCTGCTCTTTTTTTTGTCATTGTTCATTACTTTAGTAGTTGCACAATTTGAATTTTGGTTGTAATTTGGTTATACAATACTTGGAGCTGGAGTGCATTTTAAATGTAATTGCTGCTTATTTATATCCAAAATTGCTAGTTGTACAACTTTTATTCATGCTTTATATCTACTTGAATGTGGAATTTAAATTCCTAGTGGTATAATTTCTATTCTTTTGTATGTCATTCATGAATTCTTACTAATACATTCATGTGTTTTATGCTATATTCTACAGCTCATAAAATTTAAATGGCTAAGAAGAAAGCAAACAACAAAAAAGGAAAGCAGCCTATGGAGCCTGCAGGGTCAGGGGAGCTAGTGCATAAAGAGCCTGCTAAGTCAGGGGAGGCAGTGCATAAAGAGCCTGCTAAGTCAGGGGAGGCAGTGCATGATGATCAGCCTGGAGAGCATGAAGCAACAGTTACAAGCACCGAATCAGCAAAAAAAAGACTTGGAGCAGCAAGAGGTGTTTCGGCTCTACATAAAGTACTCGTGAAGAAGGCACAGGGTAAGAAGATTAAAATTAGATATAATGAACTTGGAGAGCCTGTTGGAGATACAAGGGCCACTTTACAGTCCTACATAGGGATGGTGGCAAGGAATATGATTCCAATCGACATTCCTAGCTGGCCAGAAGTCGATACGGAATTAAAAGAAAAACTATGGCTCGATGTACAGGTGAAATTTAAACATCTCTTTAATTCCATTTTAGTACTTTGATTTAATTATAGAAAATACCCTGGAGTTTTAATCTCTTTAATATATAACTTGTAATATATGTTTATCTTCATCCATTTTTAGTACTTTGATTAAGTATAAAATAATAACTTGATTCTATAAAAAAGGATAAAATAATAACTCTGTTTATCAGTCTTAAAAGATATAATTACTATCCCTGTTTTAGATACTTATATCTAAGTACATAATCTTTGGAGAATTTTATATGTGCAAGTATATAATTTTGGGAATTTTACACCAGTGTTTTGTTATCATGTAGGATACCTTCGAAGTTGTTCCAGAACTTGAGGATAAGGTGCTAAAATCTGCAGGTTGTAAGTGGAGACAGTTCAAAACCACTTTAACAACCAAATATGTTGTTCCATATATTGGTCAAAAGAAGAAATTGATGAAGCCTCCAAGGAAGTATGCTTTTGTAGGCAAAGAAGCTTGGAGAAATTTTCGGTTGTTTAAAATTAGAATCAACTTGTAGTTTCATTCTTGGCTCGTTTGAGATCGGAAATAACTTGTTGCTTCATTATTGGCTAGATTGAAGTTGGCAACAACTTGTAGCTTCATTCCAGACTCGTTTGAAGTTGAAAACAACTTGTAGCTTCATTTTCGGTTGTTTAAAATTAGAATCAACTTTTAGTTTCATTCTTGACTCATTTAAGCATGTAAACAACTTGTTGCTTCATTATTGGCTATATTGAAGTTGGAAACAACTTGTAGCTTCATTCCAAACTCGTTTGAAGTTGAAAATATCATGTAGCTTCATTTTCGGTTGTTTAAAATTAGAATCAACTTTTAGTTTCATTCTTGACTCGTTTAAGCATGTAAACAACTTGTTGCTTCATTATTGGCTAGATTGAAGTTGGAAACAACTTGTAGCTTCATTCCAGACTCGTTTGAAGTTGAAAACAACTTGTAGCTTCATTTTCGGTTGTTTAAAATTAGAATCAACTTGTAGTTTCACTCTTGACTCGTTTAAGCATGTAAACAACATGTTGCTTCATTATTGGCTAGATTGAAGTTGGAAACAACTTGTAGCTTCATTCCAGACTCGTTTGAAGTTTAAAACAACTTGTAGCTTCATTTTCGGTTGTTTAAATTAAAATCAACTTGTAGTTTCATTCTTGACTCGTTTGAGCTCGGAAACAACTTGTTGCTTCATTATTGGCTAGATTGAATCTGGAAACAACTTGTAGCTTCATTCCAGACTCGTTTGAAGTTGAAAACAACATGTAGCTTCATTTTCGGTTGTTTAAAATTAGAATCAACTTGTAGTTTCATTCTTGACTCGTTTGAGACCGGGAACAACTTGTTGCTTCATTATTGGCTAGATTGAAGTTGGAAACAACTTGTAGCTTCATTCCAGACTCGTTTGAAGTTGAAAACAACTTGTTGCTTCATTTTCGGTTGTTTAAAATTAGAATCAACTTGTAGTTTCATTCTTGGCTCGTTTGAGACCGGAAACAACTTGTTGCTTCATTATTGGCTAGATTGAAGTTGGAAACAACATGTAGCTTCATTCCAGACTCGTTTGAAGTTGAAAACAACTTGTAGCTTCATTTTCGGTTGTTTAAAATTAGAATCAACTTTTAGTTTCATTCTTGACTCGTTTAAGCATGTAAACAACTTGTTGCTTGATTATTGGCTAGATTGAAGTTGGAAACAACTTGTAGCTTCATTCCAGACTCGTTTGAAGTTGAAAACAACTTGTAGCTTCATTTTCGGTTGTTTAAAATTAGAATCAACTTGTAGTTTCACTCTTGACTCGTTTAAGCATGTAAACAACTTGTTGCTTCATTGTTGGCTAGATTGAAGTTGGAAACAACTTGTAGCTTCATTCCAGACTCGTTTGAAGTTTAAAACAACTTGTAGCTTCATTTTCGGTTGTTTAAATTAAAATCAACTTGTAGTTTCATTCTTGACTCGTTTGAGCTCGGAAACAACTTGTTGCTTCATTATTGGCTAGATTGAATCTGGAAACAACTTGTAGCTTCATTCCAGACTCGTTTGAAGTTGAAAACAACATGTAGCTTCATTTTCGGTTGTTTAAAATTAGAATCAACTTGTAGTTTCATTCTTGACTCGTTTGAGACTGGAAACAACTTGTTGCTTCATTATTGGCTAGATTGAAGTTGGAAACAACTTGTAGCTTCATTCCAGACTCGTTTGAAGTTGAAAACAACTTGTTGCTTCATTTTCGGTTGTTTAAAATTAGAATCAACTTGTAGTTTCATTCTTGGCTCGTTTGAGATCGGAAACAACTTGTTGCTTCATTATTGGCTAGATTGAAGTTGGCAACAACTTGTAGCTTCATTCCAGACTCGTTTGAAGTTGAAAACAACTTGTAGCTTCATTTTCGGTTGTTTAAAATTAGAATCAACTTTTAGTTTCATTCTTGACTCGTTTAAGCATGTAAACAACTTGTTGCTTCATTATTGGCTAGATTGAAGTTGGAAACAACTTGTAGCTTCATTCCAGACTCGTTTGAAGTTGGAAACAACTTGTAGCTTCATTTTCGGTTGTTTAAAATTAGAATCAACTTGTAGTTTCACTCTTGACTCGTTTAAGCATGTAAACAACTTGTTGCTTCATTATTGGCTATATTGAAGTTGGAAACAACTTGTAGCTTCATTCCAGACTCGTTTGAAGTTGAAAACAACTTGTAGCTTCATTTTCGGTTGTTTAAAATTAGAATCAACTTTTAGTTTCATTCTTGACTCATTTAAGCATGTAAACAACTTGTTGCTTCATTATTGGCTATATTGAAGTTGGAAACAACTTGTAGCTTCATTCCAAACTCGTTTGAAGTTGAAAATATCATGTAGCTTCATTTTCGGTTGTTTAAAATTAGAATCAACTTTTAGTTTCATTCCTGACTCGTTTAAGCATGTAAACAACTTGTTGCTTCATTATTGGCTAGATTGAAGTTGGAAACAACTTGTAGCTTCATTCCAGACTCGTTTGAAGTTGAAAACAACTTGTAGCTTCATTTTCGGTTGTTTAAAATTAGAATCAACTTGTAGTTTCACTCTTGACTCGTTTAAGCATGTAAACAACTTGTTGCTTCATTATTGGCTAGATTGAAGTTGGAAACAACTTGTAGCTTCATTCCAGACTCGTTTGAAGTTTAAAACAACTTGTAGCTTCATTTTCGGTTGTTTAAATTAAAATCAACTTGTAGTTTCATTCTTGGCTCGTTTGAGATCGGAAACAACTTGTTGCTTCATTATTGGCTAGATTGAAGTTGGCAACACCTTGTAGCTTCATTCCAGACTCGTTTGAAGTTGAAAACAACTTGTAGCTTCATTTTCGGTTGTTTAAAATTAGAATCAACTTTTAGTTTCATTCTTGACTCGTTTAAGCATGTAAACAACTTGTTGCTTCATTATTGGCTAGATTGAAGTTGGAAACAACTTGTAGCTTCATTCCAGACTCGTTTGAAGTTGAAAACAACTTGTAGCTTCATTTTCGGTTGTTTAAAATTAGAATCAACTTGTAGTTTCACTCTTGACTCGTTTAAGCATGTAAACAACTTGTTGCTTCATTATTGGCTAGATTGAAGTTGGAAACAACTTGTAGCTTCATTCCAGACTCGTTTGAAGTTTAAAACAACTTGTAGCTTCGTTTTCGGTTGTTTAAATTAATATCAACTTGTAGCTTCATTCTTGACTCGTTTGAGCTCGGAAACAACTTGTTGCTTCATTATTGGCTAGATTGAATCTGGAAACAACTTGTAGCTTCATTCCAGACTCGTTTGAAGTTGAAAACAACATGTAGCTTCATTTTCGGTTGTTTAAAATTAGAATCAACTTGTAGTTTCATTCTTGACTCGTTTGAGACCGGAAACAACTTGTTGCTTCATTATTGGCTAGATTGAAGTTGGAAACAACTTGTAGCTTCATTCCAGACTCGTTTGAAGTTGAAAACAACTTGTTGCTTCATTTTCGGTTGTTTAAAATTAGAATCAACTTGTAGTTTCATTCTTGGCTCGTTTGAGATCGGAAACAACTTGTTGCTTCATTATTGGCTAGATTGAAGTTGGCAACAACTTGTAGCTTCATTCCAGACTCGTTTGAAGTTGAAAACAACTTGTAGCTTCATTTTCGGTTGTTTAAAATTAGAATCAACTTTTAGTTTCATTCTTGACTCGTTTAAGCATGTAAACAACTTGTTGCTTCATTATTGGCTAGATTGAAGTTGGAAACAACTTGTAGCTTCATTCCAGACTCGTTTGAAGTTGAAAACAACTTGTAGCTTCATTTTCGGTTGTTTAAAATTAGAATCAACTTGTAGTTTCACTCTTGACTCGTTTAAGCATGTAAACAACTTGTTGCTTCATTATTGGCTATATTGAAGTTGGAAACAACTTGTAGCTTCATTCCAGACTAGTTTGAAGTTGAAAACAACTTGTAGCTTCATTTTCGGTTGTTTAAAATTAGAATCAACTTTTAGTTTCATTCTTGACTCATTTAAGCATGTAAACAACTTGCTGCTTCATTATTGGCTATATTGAAGTTGGAAACAACTTGTAGCTTCATTCCAAACTCGTTTGAAGTTGAAAATATCATGTAGCTTCATTTTCGGTTGTTTAAAATTAGAATCAACTTTTAGTTTCATTCCTGACTCGTTTAAGCATGTAAACAACTTGTTGCTTCATTATTGGCTAGATTGAAGTTGGAAACAACTTGTAGCTTCATTCCAGACTCGTTTGAAGTTGAAAACAACTTGTAGCTTCATTTTCGGTTGTTTAAAATTAGAATCAACTTGTAGTTTCACTCTTGACTCGTTTAAGCATGTAAACAACTTGTTGCTTCATTATTGGCTAGATTGAAGTTGGAAACAACTTGTAGCTTCATTCCAGACTCGTTTGAAGTTTAAAACAACTTGTAGCTTCATTTTCGGTTGTTTAAATTAAAATCAACTTGTAGTTTCATTCTTGGCTCGTTTGAGATCGGAAACAACTTGTTGCTTCATTATTGGCTAGATTGAAGTTGGCAACACCTTGTAGCTTCATTCCAGACTCGTTTGAAGTTGAAAACAACTTGTAGCTTCATTTTCGGTTGTTTAAAATTAGAATCAACTTTTAGTTTCATTCTTGACTCGTTTAAGCATGTAAACAACTTGTTGCTTCATTATTGGCTAGATTGAAGTTGGAAACAATTTATAGCTTCATTCCATACTCGTTTGAAGTTGAAAACAACTTGTAGCTTCATTTTCGGTTGTTTAAAATTAGAATCAACTTGTAGTTTCACTCTTGACTCGTTTAAGCATGTAAACAACTTGTTGCTTCATTATTGGCTATATTGAAGTTGGAAACAACTTGTAGCTTCATTCCAGACTCGTTTGAAGTTGAAAACAACTTGTAGCTTCATTTTCGGTTGTTTAAAATTAGAATCAACTTTTAGTTTCATTCTTGACTCATTTAAGCATGTAAACAACTTGTTGCTTCATTATTGGCTATATTGAAGTTGGAAACAACTTGTAGCTTCATTCCAAACTCGTTTGAAGTTGAAAATATCATGTAGCTTCATTTTCGGTTGTTTAAAATTAGAATCAACTTTTAGTTTCATTCCTGACTCGTTTAAGCATGTAAACAACTTGTTGCTTCATTATTGGCTAGATTGAAGTTGGAAACAACTTGTAGCTTCATTCCAGACTCGTTTGAAGTTGAAAACAACTTGTAGCTTCATTTTCGGTTGTTTAAAATTAGAATCAACTTGTAGTTTCACTCTTGACTCGTTTAAGCATGTAAACAACTTGTTGCTTCATTATTGGCTAGATTGAAGTTGGAAACAACTTGTAGCTTCATTCCAGACTCGTTTGAAGTTTAAAACAACTTGTAGCTTCATTTTCGGTTGTTTAAATTAAAATCAACTTGTAGTTTCATTCTTGACTCGTTTGAGCTCGGAAACAACTTGTTGCTTCATTATTGGCTAGATTGAATCTGGAAACAGCTTGTAGCTTCATTCCAGACTCGTTTGAAGTTGAAAACAACATGTAGCTTCATTTTCAGTTGTTTAAAATTAGAATCAACTTGTAGTTTCATTCTTGACTCGTTTGAGACCGGAAACAACTTGTTGCTTCATTATTGGCTAGATTGAAGTTGGAAACAACTTGTAGCTTCATTCCAGACTCGTTTGAAGTTGAAAACAACTTGTTGCTTCATTTTCGGTTGTTTAAAATTAGAATCAACTTGTAGTTTCATTCTTGGCTCGTTTGAGACCGGAAACAACTTGTTGCTTCATTATTGGTTAGATTGAAGTTGGAAACAACTTGTAGCTTCATTCCAGACTCGTTTGAAGTTGAAAACAACTTGTAGCTTCATTTTCGGTTGTTTAAAATTAGAATCAACTTGTAGTTTCATTCTTGGCTCGTTTGAGACCGGAAACAACTTGTTGCTTCATTATTGGCTAGATTGAAGTTGGAAACAACTTGTACCTTCATTCTAGACTCGCTTGAAGTTGAAAACAACTTGTAGCTTCATTTTCGGTTGTTTAAAATGAGAATCAACTTTTAGTTTCATTCTTGACTCGTTTGAGCTCGGAAACAACTTGTTGCTTCATTATTGGCTAGATTGAAGTTGGAAACAACTTGTAGCTTCATTCCAGACTCGTTTGAAGTTGAAAACAACATGTAGCTTCATTTTCGGTTGTTTAAAATTAGAGTCAACTTGTAGTTTCATTCTTGACTCGTTTGAGACCGGAAACAACTTGTTGCTTCATTATTGGCTAGATTGAAGTTGGAAACAACTTGTAGCTTCATTCCAGACTCGTTTGAAGTTGAAAACAACTTGTAGCTTCATTTTCGGTTGTTTAAATTAAAATCAACTTGTAGTTTCATTCTTGACTCGTTTGAGCTCGGAAACAACTTGTTGCTTCATTATTGGCTAGATTGAAGTTGGAAACAACTTGTAGCTTCATTCCAGACTCGTTTGAAGTTGAAAACAACTTGTAGCTTCATTTTCTGTTGTTTAAAATTAGAATCAACTTGTAGTTTCATTCTTGGCTCGTTTGAGACCGGAAACAACTTGTTGCTTCATTATTGGCTAGATTGAAGTTGGAAACAACTTGTACCTTCATTCCAGACTCGCTTGAAGTTGAAAACAACTTGTAGCTTCATTTTCGGTTGTGTAAAATGAGAATCAACTTTTAGTTTCATTCTTGACTCGTTAGAGCCCGGAAACAACTTGTTGCTTCATTATTGGCTAGATTGAAGTTGGAAACAACTTGTAGCTTCGTTCCAGACTCGTTTGAAGTTGAAAACAACTTGTAGCTTCATTTTCAGTTGTTTAAAATTAGAATCAACTTGCAGTTTCACTCTTGACTTGTTTAAGCATGTAAACAACTTGTTGCTTCATTATTGGCTAGATTGAAGTTGGAAACAACTTGTAGCTTCATTCCAGACTCGTTTGAAGTTTAAAACAACTTGTAGCTTCATTTTCGGTTGATTAAATGAAAATCAACTTGTAGTTTCATTCTTGACTCGTTTGAGCTCGGAAACAACTTGTTGCTTCATTATTGGCTAGATTGAAGTTGGAAACAACTTGTAGCTTCATTCCAGACTCGTTTGAAGTTGAAAACAACTTATAACTTCATTTTCGGTTGTTTTAAATTAGAATCAACTTGTAGTTTCATTCTTGACTCGTTTGAGACCGGAAACAACTTGTTGCTTCATTATTGGCAAGATTGAAGTTGGAAACAACTTGTAGCTTCATTCCAGACTCGTTTGAAGTTGAAAACAACTTGTTGCTTCATTTTCGGTTGTTTAAAATTAGAATCAACTTGTAGTTTCATTCTTGGCTCGTTTGAGACCGGAAACAACTTGTTGCTTCATTATTGGCTAGATTGAAGTTGGAAACAACTTGTAGCTTCATTCCAGACTCGTTTGAAGTTGAAAACAACATGTAGCTTCATTTTCGGTTGTTTAAAATTAGAATCAACTTTTAGTTTCATTCTTGACTCGTTTAAGCATGTAAACAACTTGTTGCTTCATTATTGGCTAGATTGAAGTTGGAAACAACTTGTAGCTTCATTCCAGACTCGTTTGAAGTTGAAAACAACTTGTAGCTTCATTTTCGGTTGTTTAAAATTAGAATCAACTTGTAGTTTCACTCTTGACTCGTTTAAGCATGTAAACAACTTGTTGCTTCATTATTGGCTATATTGAAGTTGGAAACAACTTGTACCTTCATTCCAGACTCGTTTGAAGTTGAAAACAACTTGTAGCTTCATTTTCGGTTGTTTAAAATTAGAATCAACTTTTAGTTTCATTCTTGACTCATTTAAGCATGTAAACAACTTGTTGCTTCATTATTGGCTATATTGAAGTTGGAAACAACTTGTAGCTTCATTCCAAACTCGTTTGAAGTTGAAAATATCATGTAGCTTCATTTTCGGTTGTTTAAAATTAGAATCAACTTTTAGTTTCATTCTTGACTCGTTTAAGCATGTAAACAACTTGTTGCTTCATTATTGGCTAGATTGAAGTTGGAAACAACTTGTAGCTTCATTCCAGACTCGTTTGAAGTTGAAAACAACTTGTAGCTTCATTTTCGGTTGTTTAAAATTAGAATCAACTTGTAGTTTCACTCTTGACTCGTTTAAGCATGTAAACAACTTGTTGCTTCATTATTGGCTAGATTGAAGTTGGAAACAACTTGTTGCTTCATTCCAGACTCGTTTGAAGTTTAAAACAACTTGTAGCTTCATTTTCGGTTGTTTAAATTAAAATCAACTTGTAGTTTCATTCTTGACTCGTTTGAGCTCGGAAACAACTTGTTGCTTCATTATTGGCTAGATTGAATCTGGAAACAACTTGTAGCTTCATTCCAGACTCGTTTGAAGTTGAAAACAACTTGTAGCTTCATTTTCGGTTGTTTAAAATTAGAATCAACTTGTAGTTTCATTCTTGGCTCGTTTGAGACCGGAAACAACTTGTTGCTTCATTATTGGCTAGATTGAAGTTGGAAACAACTTGTACCTTCATTCTAGACTCGCTTGAAGTTGAAAACAACTTGTAGCTTCATTTTCGGTTGTTTAAAATGAGAATCAACTTTTAGTTTCATTCTTGACTCGTTTGAGCTCGGAAACAACTTGTTGCTTCATTATTGGCTAGATTGAAGTTGGAAACAACTTGTAGCTTCATTCCAGACTCGTTTGAAGTTGAAAACAACATGTAGCTTCATTTTCGGTTGTTTAAAATTAGAGTCAACTTGTAGTTTCATTCTTGACTCGTTTGAGACCGGAAACAACTTGTTGCTTCATTATTGGCTAGATTGAAGTTGGAAACAACTTGTAGCTTCATTCCAGACTCGTTTGAAGTTGAAAACAACTTGTAGCTTCATTTTCGGTTGTTTAAATTAAAATCAACTTGTAGTTTCATTCTTGACTCGTTTGAGCTCGGAAACAACTTGTTGCTTCATTATTGGCTAGATTGAAGTTGGAAACAACTTGTAGCTTCATTCCAGACTCGTTTGAAGTTGAAAACAACTTGTAGCTTCATTTTCTGTTGTTTAAAATTAGAATCAACTTGTAGTTTCATTCTTGGCTCGTTTGAGACCGGAAACAACTTGTTGCTTCATTATTGGCTAGATTGAAGTTGGAAACAACTTGTACCTTCATTCCAGACTCGCTTGAAGTTGAAAACAACTTGTAGCTTCATTTTCGGTTGTGTAAAATGAGAATCAACTTTTAGTTTCATTCTTGACTCGTTAGAGCCCGGAAACAACTTGTTGCTTCATTATTGGCTAGATTGAAGTTGGAAACAACTTGTAGCTTCGTTCCAGACTCGTTTGAAGTTGAAAACAACTTGTAGCTTCATTTTCAGTTGTTTAAAATTAGAATCAACTTGCAGTTTCACTCTTGACTTGTTTAAGCATGTAAACAACTTGTTGCTTCATTATTGGCTAGATTGAAGTTGGAAACAACTTGTAGCTTCATTCCAGACTCGTTTGAAGTTTAAAACAACTTGTAGCTTCATTTTCGGTTGATTAAATGAAAATCAACTTGTAGTTTCATTCTTGACTCGTTTGAGCTCGGAAACAACTTGTTGCTTCATTATTGGCTAGATTGAAGTTGGAAACAACTTGTAGCTTCATTCCAGACTCGTTTGAAGTTGAAAACAACTTATAACTTCATTTTCGGTTGTTTAAATTAGAATCAACTTGTAGTTTCATTCTTGACTCGTTTGAGACCGGAAACAACTTGTTGCTTCATTATTGGCAAGATTGAAGTTGGAAACAACTTGTAGCTTCATTCCAGACTCGTTTGAAGTTGAAAACAACTTGTTGCTTCATTTTCGGTTGTTTAAAATTAGAATCAACTTGTAGTTTCATTCTTGGCTCGTTTGAGACCGGAAACAACTTGTTGCTTCATTATTGGCTAGATTGAAGTTGGAAACAACTTGTAGCTTCATTCCAGACTCGTTTGAAGTTGAAAACAACATGTAGCTTCATTTTCGGTTGTTTAAAATTAGAATCAACTTTTAGTTTCATTCTTGACTCGTTTAAGCATGTAAACAACTTGTTGCTTCATTATTGGCTAGATTGAAGTTGGAAACAACTTGTAGCTTCATTCCAGACTCGTTTGAAGTTGAAAACAACTTGTAGCTTCATTTTCGGTTGTTTAAAATTAGAATCAACTTGTAGTTTCACTCTTGACTCGTTTAAGCATGTAAACAACTTGTTGCTTCATTATTGGCTATATTGAAGTTGGAAACAACTTGTACCTTCATTCCAGACTCGTTTGAAGTTGAAAACAACTTGTAGCTTCATTTTCGGTTGTTTAAAATTAGAATCAACTTTTAGTTTCATTCTTGACTCATTTAAGCATGTAAACAACTTGTTGCTTCATTATTGGCTATATTGAAGTTGGAAACAACTTGTAGCTTCATTCCAAACTCGTTTGAAGTTGAAAATATCATGTAGCTTCATTTTCGGTTGTTTAAAATTAGAATCAACTTTTAGTTTCATTCTTGACTCGTTTAAGCATGTAAACAACTTGTTGCTTCATTATTGGCTAGATTGAAGTTGGAAACAACTTGTAGCTTCATTCCAGACTCGTTTGAAGTTGAAAACAACTTGTAGCTTCATTTTCGGTTGTTTAAAATTAGAATCAACTTGTAGTTTCACTCTTGACTCGTTTAAGCATGTAAACAACTTGTTGCTTCATTATTGGCTAGATTGAAGTTGGAAACAACTTGTTGCTTCATTCCAGACTCGTTTGAAGTTTAAAACAACTTGTAGCTTCATTTTCGGTTGTTTAAATTAAAATCAACTTGTAGTTTCATTCTTGACTCGTTTGAGCTCGGAAACAACTTGTTGCTTCATTATTGGCTAGATTGAATCTGGAAACAACTTGTAGCTTCATTCCAGACTCGTTTGAAGTTGAAAACAACATGTAGCTTCATTTTCAGGTTGTTTAAAATTAGAATCAACTTGTAGTTTCATTCTTGACTCGTTTGAGACCGGAAACAACTTGTTGCTTCATTATTGGCTAGATTGAAGTTGGAAACAACTTGTAGCTTCATTCCAGACTCGTTTGAAGTTGAAAACAACTTGTTGCTTCATTTTCGGTTGTTTAAAATTAGAATCAACTTGTAGTTTCATTCTTGGCTCGTTTGAGACCGGAAACAACTTGTTGCTTCATTATTGGCTAGATTGAAGTTGGAAACAACTTGTAGCTTCATTCCAGACTCGTTTGAAGTTGAAAACAACTTGTAGCTTCATTTTCGGTTGTTTAAATTAAAATCAACTTGTAGTTTCATTCTTGACTCGTTTGAGCTCGGAAACAACTTGTTGCTTCATTATTGGCTAGATTGAAGTTGGAAACAACTTGTAGCTTCATTCCAGACTCGTTTGAAGTTGAAAACAACTTGTAGCTTCATTTTCAGTTGTTTAAAATTAGAATCAACTTGTAGTTTCATTCTTGGCTCGTTTGAGACCGGAAACAACTTGTTGCTTCATTATTGGCTAGATTGAGTTGGAAACAACTTGTACCTTCATTCCAGACTCGCTTGAAGTTGAAAACAACTTGTAGCTTCATTTTCGGTTGTGTAAAATGAGAATCAACTTTTAGTTTCATTCTTGACTCGTTAGAGCCCGGAAACAACTTGTTGCTTCATTATTGGCTAGATTGAAGTTGGAAACAACTTGTAGCTTCGTTCCAGACTCGTTTGAAGTTGAAAACAACTTGTAGCTTCATTTTCGGTTTTTAAATTAGAATCAACTTGCAGTTTCACTCTTGACTTGTTTAAGCATGTAAACAACTTGTTGCTTCATTATTGGCTAGATTGAAGTTGGAAACAACTGTAGCTTCATTCCAGACTCGTTTGAAGTTAAAACAACTTGTAGCTTCATTTTCGGTTGTTTAAATTA